>NW_020175833.1:1775042-1796776 GCF_003031525.2 Neophocaena asiaeorientalis asiaeorientalis | reverse complement strand
GAGTTGCCATATGATCTAGCAATCCCACTTGTGGACATATATCTAGACAAAACTATAATTCAAAAAGATACATAAAACCCTATGTTCATAGCAGCGCTATTTATAATAGCCAAGACGTGGAAACAACCTAAATGTTCATTGAAAAATGAATGTATAAAGAAGGTGTGGTACACGTATACAATAGATATTACTCAGACATAAAAAAAGAATGAAATAATGCCATTTGCAGCAACATGGATGGACCTAGAGATAATGATACTAAGTGAAGTAAGTCAGAAAGAGAAAGACAAACACCATATAATATCACTTATATGTGGAATCGAAAACAGGACACAAATGAACATGTCAGCGAAACAGAAACAAACACACAGATATAGAAAACAGAGTTGTGGTTGTCAAGGAGACAGTGAAGGACAGATTGGAAGTCTACTATTTACAATAGCCAGGACATAGAAGCAACCTAAATGTCCATCGACAGGTGAATATATAAAGAAGATGTGGCCCATATATGTAATGGAGTATTACTCAACCATAAAAAGGAACAAAATTGAGTTATTTGTAGTGAGGTGGTTGGACCTAGAGTCTGTCATACAGAGTGAAGTAAGTCAGAAAGAGAAAAACAAATACCGTACGCGCACACACATACATGGAATCTAGAAAAATGGTACTGACGAACCTAGTGACAGGGCAGCAATAAAGACACAGATGTAGAGAACGGACTTAAGGACACAGGGCGGAAGGGGAGACGGGGATGTAGTGAGAGAGTAGCACTGACATATATATACACTACCAAATGTAAAAGAGCTAGTGGTAAGCTGCGGCATAGCACAGGGAGATCAGCTCGGTGCTTTATGTCCCCAAGAGGGGTAGGATAGGGAGTGTGCGAGGGAGGCCCGAGCGGGGGGGATATGGGGATATATGTATACATATAGGTGATTCACTTTGTTGTAAAGCAAAAACGAATACAGTGTTATAAGGCAATTATACTCCTATAAACATGTATTTAAAAAACCCACGCCTCTCTCTCGCCCTGTCACAGCTCACCCTTCCCCCTCCCCATATCCTCAAGTCCGTTCTCCAGTAGGTCTGTGTCTTTATTCTTGTCTTACCCCTAGGTTCTTCATGACATTTTTTTTCTTAAATTCCATATATATGAGTTAGCATACGGTATTTGTCTTTCTCTTTCTGACTTACTTCACTCTGTATGACAGACTCTAGGTCTATCCACCTCATTACAAATAGCTCAATTTCGTTTCCTTTTATGGCTGAGGGAAGCAGCCGCATGGCACAGGGATATCGGCTCGGTGCTTCATGACCGCCTGGAGGGGTGGGATAGGAAGGGTGGGAGGGAAGGAGACGCAAGAGGGAAGAGATATGGGGACATATGTGTATGTATAACTGATTCACTTTGTTATAAAGCAGAAACTAACACACCATTGTAAAGCAATTATACCCCAATAAAGATGTTAAAAAAAAACCCACAACATTGTAAATCAACTATACTTGAAAATATTTCTTAAGTGCAAAAGATTTTTTGAATGTAAGTTTTATTGTGTGTGTGTACCACAGGTTCAATATATATGAATTATGTCAAATTGATTACATTGTTTTTCAAAATAAAGAATTTTTGATATTCTACGTCAGCTTCATAAATATAAATGCATAAAAACTCTATTATTTTTTTCTAAAGTTCAGAAATAGCCATTTTGCTCATTCGGTATACTATAAACCACTAACTGTTAAAAAGGGATTCGTGACCTCTTCCTTCCAAAGAAATATTTCTACACTCACACAAGTTTAATAGAATGTTCCACCATGAACTGACTTCCCACCTTAGAGACACGAGATTTGCAACCTGAAATCTCTTTCTTGCAAAAATGTCCAATGAGCATCCTAGCATTACAGAAAAGAAATGTTTTTTCCAGATCTCAAATTCCATACAACTTTATCAAGACATCATGTATGTTTTTTTCACACACACACAGACTGTATTTTATTTTTACAAGAGATAAATCAACTGACACCAAGCATTGTAAGTAGATGACCACAACAAAAGCAACAATGATTGCAATTACCAAACACGAAACACACTCATACTATGTCATAATATTGACATTCAGTCCAGGAATCCTTCACTGTAACAGCTCCTTTACTTTGCAGTGAAAGACATCATGTATTTTTAAATTATCAGCACTCACTTGAGATCTTCAAAAATCAACAAAAACATAATTTTGTGCTCTCTTTCATTTATTCTGGTTCTAAGTGGCCATTTCTAAGCGAAAGTATTTAAGTATGTTAACATCATCTTATAACATCATATTTCAAATGACTACCGTCTCTCCAAAGATGAAATATGAGGAACTCATAATTAGGCTCTCCAAAGTATTGCTCTCTGAATCTGTATTACCCTTCCGCTAAACTCCACACTGTTCATTATTCTCTGAGAATATTCTTTTTCTTGTATGGCCATCACATGCTCTTTCATTTCATGAGTTTTTTTCCTACAATTTTATGCCTAGTTTATTTCTGAGAATATGCATTATTTCAGATTGATATTTATAGACACAAAGACTTCTCTATAATTCCCTGAGAGTTTCAAGAACTCCTTCTTTTTTTTTAATACCTAGATTCTGAAGCTCTCCACAAAGCATTACTAAAATTGCATTTACATAAGTATCTACATATTAATTACACATTAATGCATTTACAATTGTATTATGCTTTATTGCTAACTTTGGAGCATAAATATAGCTGTCTTATTTACCACCCTCTTGGAAATCACTTTAATATTTGCACTTAGGACTTGAAAGAGAATGGATAAATAAAAACCTGAAGAATATGCAAATACAATTTATATATTTCTCATAAATTTAGGTGATTATCTAACCTTTATCCAGAAAAAAGAAGAGCCCAGATACTCTGCAGGCATGATACTCGAGAATGTGTGGTCGTCCAGCAGGAAAACATGCAGTAATCCATGTGGCAGAGTTTACCTGTGACCAGCTGGGGTTAGTGACCTATGCATTCCTTACATGAAACATATCAGGAGTGGAAAAAGGGAATTCGTCAGTTGTGGCAATAAGTATAATAATTTGTAGTAGGTCATGCTCACATATTCAACACAGGTACAATCAAAATTTTGCTCAATTCTGGTAGATCTAAGTCTGTATCTGTTACCTTGTCTTTAACGAGGAAATGTCAGAACTGACTTAAAAAAAAAAGTGCTTTGTTTGTTTGTTTGTCTTAATTACAGTCACGGTGAGTAAGACATAGCTCAGAACAGCTCATGTGACTTAGTGATTCTCTCATCAGGAAATACAGTTTCTACTTCCCTGTTTATTCTCCACATCCTGTAGTAAGTTAAGTTTCAATGAAAGATAAATCTACAGGGCGAAAAAGAAAAGAAAACTTACATGTGTTGATAAGATCATTCTGACAGGTTTTACCACATATGTCAGTGTTTCTGGTGATGGACACAAGCCAGAGCTCCCTACTCTGACATTTTCACTGATGTCATTCCCCTTGATCCTCAATTTGAAAGTGGAGAAAAATGTTTTCTTCTTTAAGAAATTAAATAAAGAATGCTTTCTAGAAATGATCCTCTAATGATTTTCAGTCAGTGGTCATCAAGAGAGGAAAAGCACAGAATCTCATCCCCACAGAAGGGTGACATTCAGTCAGGTAAGAAAATTCTCCCCAAAATCAGAGCTTCATCTTTAACATGCAATCAGAGGCTTTCACAGGTCCTTCATCACTCTGCACTCAGCCCTACCATATGGGATTGGCTCTGAGAATCTCACATCAGATGACTGACAAACATGTCCTAGTACACTGATCTGGTACCAGATCCTGCCTCTCTTATTGCAATATTCTAGGCTATTTCCTGGAGCCCTCTACTCTATACAGGTACACTTCTAAGTAGAAACAGAAGTTTTGATTCTCACTGGGACCCCTGCTCTGTCCAAACAACCTCTCTAGAAATATGATGTTCTAATCTCTCCTGATTAGAACATTTCAAGGTCTCTCCCTGTGCTAATTTAGTAAAGGTAAAAGAGAAACAAGAAAGAGCAAACTATGCAGGGAGCAATATATAAGATTCCTTTACTTAATGTATTTATCTGATATACCCAAATATTGAGAAATATAGATTCATTTCATAATGGTCACGAAAAGAGGAGGAGGAACCTCCATGTCAACAGTATATATAAAATGCAATCAATATTGCATAAGCTCCAGCTTAAGCTTAGCTACGAGGTACTAACTCTTCTCATAAAGAAG
Source organism: Neophocaena asiaeorientalis asiaeorientalis (assembly GCF_003031525.2). NCBI lineage: Eukaryota > Metazoa > Chordata > Mammalia > Artiodactyla > Phocoenidae > Neophocaena > Neophocaena asiaeorientalis. The sequence goes on along the minus strand of NW_020175833.1, from coordinate 1,792,498 downwards.
CAATAGTTCTCCATCACTTGAAGCACACTGAGGACTCAGACATCTGGACACTGAGGGTGTAGTCTCCTCACTCTAATTCTGTACCTGCATCACAGAGCAATGGAATATTCCCAAAGAATTATTAAGGATGAGGTGGGGAGCCGAAATTTAAAAAGATGAATCCATACTCTGCCCTACTATCTGTTATGCTGGATATTACCCCCATCTTGGCCCAATATGACCTTCCCACTTTTCTCTGGGCCTCCCTACTTTCCACCTCCATCCTCTCATTATATCTTACCTACACTTGGAAACAACTCTAGTTTTTCCACTGATCTTTATCAACAAGCAATCCAAAGAGCAACTGTGTATATAACTCCTTAGAAACCTCAGGTCTGACTCAGGAATACATGACCTTCGAAGTCCAAAGTTTTCCTAATTCCCTTTATTATTATTTTTTTCTAATTTCCATGTACTTACACTCTCAGGACCTCCACTGTTCTCAGGTTCATCCTCCCAGCAAAATCTATCAACCTAGACATAGACTTAAGTACCACCCTCTAATTATCTCCTAGGGAATCCAGTCTTTAAAAAAGCCTCAGCAAGCCTTACGGACTTTATTAAAGACTCTTTAAGATAACCCATGGGAGATAGCAGTACACCCACAGATATCTATTTAATACATCCTCAAAGTAATTTTATTTTTCTTTTTTATAAAGTCTCTTCTGGCCAATGAAGACTCTCAGCTCTTGTTCTTCAACATATGCAGTGTCTCACCCTTCTGATTACTCTCTGCTCTATCCACGGGCCACTCCCTTTCCTGATATTACATTCTTTCCCAATTTTGTATGTTAGTAAAATCAAATAACATAAAATATAACATGCTGATTATTATAAAGTGCACCGTTCAGTGATATTAAATACATTCATATTATTGGGCGATGAAAATCACCATTTATCTTTCTAATTCTTTTCTACATTTTAAAACTGTAACTCTATATCCTTTAAACATAACTTTCCCTTTTGGTCCATAACCACCTGAAAAGCATCATTACCCTGCCAATTTCTATGGTTTTGACTACACTACGTATCCCATATAATTGAAATAAGTAGTTGTATAGTTATGACTCACTAAAAGTCACAAAAATGGCATTTTAGTAGCTAAATTTCCTCAAGATTCATCCATGTTGCAGCATATTCCTATATCTTTTCCTTCTTAACACTGAATAATATTGTATTATATGGGTATACCACACTTTGCTTATCCAGGAACTAGTGGATGAACACTTAGGTTGCTTTCATATTTTAGCTACTGTGATTATTACTGCTCTAAACACTGGAGTACAAATATTTGTTTAAGACCCTGATTGCAATTCCTTTGGATATACCTCATAGTAAAATTCCTGGATCATGTAGTAATTCTATTTTTCAATATCTGAAAAATTGCCATACTGTTTTTCAAAGCAGCTGCATCATTCTACATTCCCACTGACATAGCACAATGCTTCCAACTCCCTCACATCCTCACCAATACTTGTTTTCTGCTTGTGTATGTGTGTGTGTGCTTGTGTGTGTATGTATGCACACAAATATATAAACATGCATTTAGCGATATGGAGCATCTATTCAAGTGCTTAGTCATTTGTACATCTTTCTGAAGAACCATCTATTCAAGTCTTTTATCCATTTTTGAATCAGGGTGTTTGCTTTTTGTTGAGTTGTAGGAGTTCTCTGTATATTCTGAATAGAAATATCTTGTCAGATAGATGGCTTTCAAATATTTTCTCCCATCTTGTGGGTTGCCATTTTATTCTGTTTACATTTCTTTGATACACATTTTTTAAAATTATGTACTGTGAATTGTTTATTTTTTTGTTAGCTGTACATTTGTTGTTCCTTCATTGCATGTTGAGGAAAACACTGCCAAATCCAATGTCATGAAGCTCTTGTCCTGTGTCTTCTTCTAAGACTTTTTATTTTATTAGGTCTTATATTTAGTTTCTTGATACGTTTTCATTAATTTGTGCATATGATGTTAGGTAAGGGTCCATCTTCCTTCTTTTGCATGTTGACAACAAGACTTCTCAGCACCATTTGTTGAAAATACTATCCTTTCTACTTTGAAAAGTCGTGGAAACTTGTCAAAAATCATTTGGCCATATATCAGGGTTTATTTCTGGGTGTTCTATTCTATTCTATTGGTCTTGAATAAGGGAGAAAATAGTATAACCTATCCAGGTTGATGAAGAACATAAAGAAAGACCAGGACTGAGAATTAGGAGGGCAATATAAAACAGCAGGGAGTAAAAGACAGTTTGAGAGAAGATCTTGTATTTGCAAGTTCACGGAAATATGATCATGTTAAACCACTAAATGCCTGACTTTGAACAATACAGTAAATATGCTAGCAAGAAACATAACAGTTACCCATCTCTGGGAAATATAGTATGGGCATAAAGATAAACTACACACAAATATATTAAAAAGGGAAGGGTTTTCATGGTGTGAGAATATTGTGGGATTTGAATTACAATTTACTTCTGTTCTACCACTGTCTCTAAAATTTATCAAAGTGTATATACAAGCAATTCCAATTCTGGTAATGTTGGCTGGGCCCGTGAGCCATGGCCACTGAGCGTGCGCGTCCGGAGCCTGTGCTCCGCAACGGGAGAGGCCATAACGGTGAGACGCTTGCGTACCGAAAAAAAAAAAAAAAAAGATGCTCACAAAATCCCACATGACCCAAGAATCAGAACAGAAGCAGTCATTTGAAAGGATTCTGTGTCACACCTACCTCCTGATCTTGGAGAGTCTCCCAGAGAGGCAAGAGGCAACTAAAGCACAGCCTCAGGGACATAGACACCGGCAGCAGCCATTTGGGGGAGCTCCTTCTACCACGTGGCCACAGGTACCAGCAAGCATAATTTCAGAATCCTCCCTCTATCTTTTTAGCCTCAGGACCTAGCCCTACCCATTTCCACCAGGCTATAGACACAAGTACTAGGATGCTGCAGGCCAAGCAACTAACTGAGCAGGGGCATAGCCCCATCCACCAGCAAACAGGCTGCCTTCAGACCCTCTCAATGCACACCTGCCCCTGTTCATGGGCCCAGCCACCAAAAGCCCCGGGACCAGCCTCCACACCTCAGTGGACAGGCACCAGCCCCAGAGTCCCTGGCCCCTCTGACAAGTGAGCCTGCTCTGGCCTTGGAATCAGCCTAACCGTCGGCAGGTGATTACTGCACAGGGACTGGATGGAGCTTGGACCTACCCAACAGCAAACCGGCTCTAGCAGTGGGATCAGCCCCATACACCAACAGGCACACACCAGCTCCAAGAATACCACAGCCCAGCAGCCTGCGTGACCAGAACACTCACCCGCAGGCCAGAAGCAGCCATGGACTCAGCTGGGTCCTGACCCTGCCCATCAGAATGCCAACACAAGATTAGGGATACCCCAGACCCTGCAGATAGCTGTGTCAGGAACGGTGATCCAACACCAACTCTGCGACTCCTGGGCCCTACAGCCAGAGCTCAGGACCTGTGTCTTCCTCCCAGTAGCCAGCATAGCCCCAGGACCAGTGACTGGGCACTAGCCCTGATATCACCTGGACTGCAATTCTACCCATAAGTGATCCAGCACTAGATTTGGTGTCCCCCAGAGTTGTGCAGCCAGCTGCCTTATGATTTAGCCTCACCAAGCAACACAGACAGCCTCCATACTAGGCAGAGTCTGGTAAACATGCACTCTGGGGGCAGCCAAGCCTACCAGACCACCCACAGTAGTCAGCCCACCGCAACAGAAGAGCCCAAGCAGCCCACATAGGGGGTACACCTAGAACATATAGCTCTGGTGACCAGGGGACAGTGGGCTGCTGGGACACATAGGACCCCTCCTACAAAAGGCCACTTCTCCAAGGTCAGGAAATGTAACGAGCCTACTACATACATAGCAATAAAAACAGCAAGTTAAGAAAAATGAGGTGACACAGAAACACGATCCAAATGAAGGAACAAGATAATAACTCAGAAGAAGATCTAAGTGAAGTGGAGATAGCCAATCTCCTCAACAAAGAGTTCAAGGTAATGACCGTAAAGATGATCAAAGAACTCAGGAGAAGAACGGATGACCAGAGCAAGAAGTTAGAATGTTTGAAAAAAGAGACCATTAAAGAACAACAAAACAGAGATGAGGAATACAATAACTGAAATGAAAAATACACTAAAAAAGGGGCTTCCCTGGTGGCGCATGGAAAAGCCTATAACCAAAAATACTCTACCCAGAAAGGCTCTCCTTCAGATTTGATGGTGAGATCTAAAGTTTTACAGAGAAGCAAAACTAAAAGAGCTCAGCATCGCCAAACCAGCTTTATGAGAAATCTTAAAGGGGCTTTTCTCAGTGAAAAAGAAAAGGCCACGACTGAAACATAAAAATTAGGAAAGGAAACTTACTAAAGGAAAAACCTCATTGGATAAGGCAAATATTCAACAAAGGCAGTAAATCAACCATGTACACAGCTAACAGGAAGGATGAAAGAAAACAGTAATAAAATCACCTATAGTCACAATAAGAAGTTAAGGGACACACAAAACAAGTAGATGTAAAATATAAGGTCAAATTCAGTAACTGTGGGGGAGCAGAGTAACAATGCAGGGTTGTTAGTGTCCATGTGAAATTAAGAGCTCAGCAACTTAAATAATCACACACACACACACACACACACACACACACACAAAACTAAAAGAAATCCAAACATAATATTAAAGATAGTCCTCACATCACAGATGAAGGGAATAAAAGGGGAAGAAAGGAACACTGAAGAAATTAAAGAGGGATTCTAAAAATACCCAAGACAAATGAAAATGAACACACAATGATCCAAAATCTATGGGACACAGCCAACGCAGTTCACAGGGGGAAGCTATAGTGATACAAGCTTATTCTTAGGAAACAAGAAAAATATCAAATAAACAACCTAACGTTACACTTGAAGGAATTAGAAAAAGAAGAAAAAACAAAACTCAAAGCTGTCAGAAAGAAAAAAATTAAGAAAACAATACCATATGTAATCACACCGAAAAGAATAAGATACCTAGGAACAAACACACCTAAGAAGGTAAAAGACTTGTACTCAGAAATCTATCAGCCATTGGTGAAAGAAGTTGAAGGCAACAGAAAAAGATGGGAAAATATAGCAGGTGCATGGACTGGAAGAATTAATACTGTTAAAATAAACATACTACCAAAGACAATCTACAGATTTAATGCAATCCCTATCAGAATACCAAAGCATTTTCACAGAACTTGAAAAAGTAATTTTAAAATTTGTATAGAAACACAAAGACCCCAAATAGCCAAAGAATCTTGAGAAAGAACAGACCTGGAGGCATCACGCACCTTGACTTCAGATTATACTGCAAAGCGACAGTAATCAAAAAGAATCATACCGGAGCAAAAACAGACACAAAGATCACTGGAATAGAATATAGATCCCAGAAATAAGCCCACACACTTGTATTTAATTGATTTATGACAAAGCAGGCAATACGGAGAAAAAACTGTCTCTTCAATAAGTGGTACTGGGAAAACTGTCAGCTACATGGAAAAGAACAAAATTAGAGTATTTTAGTACACCATATATAAAATAAATGCAAAACTGAATAACGACCTAAATGTAGGACCATAAAACCCCTAGAGGAAAATACAGAACATTCTTCAACATAAATGATCGCAACAGTTTTAGGTTCAGTCTACTAAGGCAAATGAAACAAAAGCAAAAATAAACAAATGGGACCTCACTAAACTTAAAGGATCTTGCACAGCAAAGGAAACCAAAGACAAAATGAAAAGACAACCTGCTGAAGGAGAGACAATATTTGCACATGATAAGAGGTTAACACCAAAAAGGTGACCAAGCAAGGGTTCATATCTAAACTTCAGAAACAGCACATACAACTCAATATCAGAACAACACACAAAATCTTTTTTAAAAAAATGAGAAGACCTAAATAGACATTTTCCCAAGGAAAAAATACAGATAGACAGCCAGAACTCACAAAGATGCTAAACATAGCTAATGAACAATAAAATGCAAGTCATAACTATGAGATATATCACATCAGTCTAGTCAGAATGGCTGTCATCAAAAAGATCACAAATAACAAAGGTTAGTGAGGATGTGGAGAAAGGGAAGCTCTTGTACACTCTTGATGTGAATGTGAAGTAGTGCAGCTATTGTGGAAAGCAGAATGGAGGTTTCACAAAAAACTAAAAATAGAACTACCATAATATCCAGCAATTTCACTCTTGGGTATATCAGAAGAAAACAAAAACACTATTTCAAAAAAATAAATGCACACCAATGTTCATAGCAGTGTATTTGCCATAGCCATGATATAGAGTCAAACTAAGTGTTCATCAATAGGTTAGGGGATAAAAAAGATTTTTTATGATGACTTCAGCAAAAATGAAATTTTGCCATTTGCAAGAACATGGATGGACTTGGAGGGTATTATGCTTAGTAAAATAAGCCACAGAGAAAACAAGCATGGTAGGTTATCACTTACATGTGGCATCTAAAAAATTGAATACAAAAAAAATAGACTCACAGATTAAAGAACAGATTAGTGGTTACCAGCAGGGAGAGACAGGGTGGAAGAGCAAAATAGTGGTAGGAGATTCTGAGGTATAATGCACTATGTATAAAATCAATAATCTACAGTGATGTACTGTATAGCATGGGGAATAGAGCCACTCTTTTATAATAAGTATAAATGGAGAAGAACCTAAACATTTATGAATCACTATGTTGTACCTCTGAAACTAATATAATAATGTAAATTAACTATAGATCAATCAAATATAAAGTAAGACACAATAAAGGGGAGACACTGATTATTAGATAGAAATCAATTAACACAAGTTTTAGAAATCAAGGAATTAAAAAACAACATGTAAGACACAACATTGGCATTTAAAGTGTACAATTCATTTAAAAGAAATCATTTAAGTGGTGAAAAATGGTACCCATTCTCACAATTTTGTATATCTAGGATAAATTATTATCTATAAAAATATGTTACAAATATTCACTCAAAAAGAAAGAGAAAATTTGGATTAACCCATTTTAGTATACAAATTTAATATCAAAGTCTCTATGTAAAATTGATTTGAATAAGTTCTGTTAGCCACTTCTAGTTTCTTTGTTATGTAAAATCTTTTAAAGCATAAAAATCAGCCTTTCTACATTATTCTATTAGACATACATAGAAGTTAAGAAATGAGAAGACAGAACAATCAACCAGGAAGGTGAATTTACTGAGAGTCATTCCTTCTCCCTCCTTTTCTTTTCCTCCTTTTCCAGGTCTCTTTCGGTTCCAATCAAGAGAAGTCTTGAGAGTTCTGAGAATATTTCTTTGAGGGCTTCAAATCACCATACCTACATCCTCTGCCACAACTACACACACAGTAACAAAAATAAACCTCTGCTATCTACTCATGTACGAGGGATACATGCAAAATAGACTCCTACATGGAGACCAACAGGTGAATTTGTCCTTCCATTATAGTAAATCCCACACATTATGAGGCAGAAGCGGTTATGTGAGCTTTTCCTTGAAGGCAAAAAACTTGCATTCATTTCAAGTACCTGGTGATCATAGGGTACAGCCAGGGAAGGTGCCATCCCCCTTGGTGGGGCGGGGGGGTCCGGTGGCGGTGAATGGGCTCCCGCAACAATCACAAAAAACTAAAAATAGAACTACCATAATATCCAGCAATTTCACTCTTGGGTATATCAGAAGAAAACAAAAACACTATTTCAAAAAAATAAATGCACACCAATGTTCATAGCAGTGTATTTGCCATAGCCATGATATAGAGTCAAACTAAGTGTTCATCAATAGGTTAGGGGATAAAAAAGATTTTTTATGATGACTTCAGCAAAAATGAAATTTTGCCATTTGCAAGAACATGGATGGACTTGGAGGGTATTATGCTTAGTAAAATAAGCCACAGAGAAAACAAGCATGGTAGGTTATCACTTACATGTGGCATCTAAAAAATTGAATACAAAAAAAATAGACTCACAGATTAAAGAACAGATTAGTGGTTACCAGCAGGGAGAGACAGGGTGGAAGAGCAAAATAGTGGTAGGAGATTCTGAGGTATAATGCACTATGTATAAAATCAATAATCTACAGTGATGTACTGTATAGCATGGGGAATAGAGCCACTCTTTTATAATAAGTATAAATGGAGAAGAACCTAAACATTTATGAATCACTATGTTGTACCTCTGAAACTAATATAATAATGTAAATTAACTATAGATCAATCAAATATAAAGTAAGACACAATAAAGGGGAGACACTGATTATTAGATAGAAATCAATTAACACAAGTTTTAGAAATCAAGGAATTAAAAAACAACATGTAAGACACAACATTGGCATTTAAAGTGTACAATTCATTTAAAAGAAATCATTTAAGTGGTGAAAAATGGTACCCATTCTCACAATTTTGTATATCTAGGATAAATTATTATCTACAAAAATATGTTACAAATATTCACTCAAAAAGAAAGAGAAAATTTGGATTAACCCATTTTAGTATACAAATTTAATATCAAAGTCTCTATGTAAAATTGATTTGAATAAGTTCTGTTAGCCACTTCTAGTTTCTTTGTTATGTAAAATCTTTTAAAGCATAAAAATCAGCCTTTCTACATTATTCTATTAGACATACATAGAAGTTAAGAAATGAGAAGACAGAACAATCAACCAGGAAGGTGAATTTACTGAGAGTCATTCCTTCTCCCTCCTTTTCTTTTCCTCCTTTTCCAGGTCTCTTTCGGTTCCAATCAAGAGAAGTCTTGAGAGTTCTGAGAATATTTCTTTGAGGGCTTCAAATCACCATACCTACATCCTCTGCCACAACTACACACACAGTAACAAAAATAAACCTCTGCTATCTACTCATGTACGAGGGATACATGCAAAATAGACTCCTACATGGAGACCAACAGGTGAATTTGTCCTTCCATTATAGTAAATCCCACACATTATGAGGCAGAAGCGGTTATGTGAGCTTTTCCTTGAAGGCAAAAAACTTGCATTCATTTCAAGTACCTGGTGATCATAGGGTACAGCCAGGGAAGGTGCCATCCCCCTTGGTGGGGCGGGGGGGTCCGGTGGCGGTGAATGGGCTCCCGCAACAATGCACCTCCTGATGTACAGATTCTGGAGAAACAAAGGGCGGTCACACCACAGTCAGCCTGTCAGCCTGTCGGGCCACTGGGCAACACGACCAGCCTGGAAGTGCCCCATCAGTTGCTGAAAGCAAACTCTGTGCCCCCTGAGAAGCCAGGCAATTTGCGCCAGAGAGTCAGAGGAGACCGGTAATCAACTCCTCCTCTCTGCTCACCTCCTTGGGGTTACAGCAACCCCATCTCCAAACCCAAATCTGACCCTGGAGTGTCAAACTGGGAGTGGCAGGTGGTCTCTGCCGGTGCTTCAGCGCCCTCTGGAGGTTGTCTGCTCTAATGGCAACTCTCGGCCCTTCCTCCTCCTTCCCTAGTCCTGGGGGCTGCCTTGGCCTCCTGCAGCTGCTGGCCTGATTTCATTCTTCTTTTTTCTCCAATTACAATGAGGTGTCTTACAGAGGTTTGGACTCTCTTGAAGAAGGAAGATCTTTTAGTCAATACACCTTAACAGTGAGAAGTTGGTTTCAAGAATGAACCCGAAATACTGTATTTTTCTCCTGATGATTCCAAGGAGAGACAGCTCAAGTTTTCTAAATCATAAGAAAAACCAAGGGAGATATGATATTCTGAGCCAGAGATGAAAAAGCAGTTTTTAGCACCCCCTCCTCATGTCATATGACCGGGATTTAAATCAATCCACTGCCACTGGTTTTAAATCACATGACCCAACTTTAAATCAATCAGCTGCTTCCCTGTAACTCACATGACTTGGCTTTGAATAGTAAGGAATGCAGAGGCATTTAAAATGATGCTCTGAACAATAAATGGAAAAACAACATTTTAGAAAATTTTTTTCTTTTGGAATGGACCATTCATTGCATACAGAAGAAAGGATTCTCTTGTGGATTTCTTGAAATGTAAACACGTACAATGTCTCTGTTGGCTTGATTGACTTAGTTTTGGGGGGTTCTTTTTTGTTGTTGTAAACATCTTTATTGGAGTATAATTGCTTTAACATGTTGTGTTAGCTTCTGCTGTATAACAAAGTGAATCAGCTATTTGTATACATATATCCCCATATCCCCGCCCCTCCCTCCCACCCTCCCTATCCCATCCTTCTAGGTGGTCACTAAGCACTGAGCTGATCTCCCTGTGCTATATGCAGCTCCTTCCCACTAGCTATCTGTTTCACCTTTGGTAGTGTATATATGTCTATGCCACTCTCTCACTTCATCCCAGCTTACCCTTTCCCCTCCCTGTGTCCTCAAGTCTGTTCTCTACATCTGCGTCTTTATTCCTCTGCATCGACTCCTGCTAGGGATGGATACTTCCTTTTATGCTCAGGGAAATCCCCTAGTTTGAATATGATTTGAGTTTGATCCTGTGAAACCATCACAACTTCCCACCAGAGATAAACGAGGAGATTCTGGCTTTTATTAGTATGCACGGTGAACACGGGTGTCCTGGCTGTACTTGTCAACCCTCCTGTTTTATCCACCTATTTTTATCCACCTTCCTCCCTGTGAGTACCTTTGACCAACCCTGAGCTCAGACTCCTGACCCATTACAGTGACTTTGTCAGTCTTGCTTTAAAAAAGGACAGGTAATAAAATGAATTTAACCTAGAAGCAGCAGCTCAGTAAGGGAAATAAAATCACCAGAAGTTATCTAATCACAGCCACAGCCATCCAGGGCTCTGTCTTATCTGCTGGGTCATAAGAATGAGACCTTCCTAAACTTGAAGGGCATCAAATCAAATAAGTAAAGGTGTTGCTCTCATGTTGTGTTAGCTTCTGCTGTATAACAAAGTGAATCAGCTATTTGTATACATATCTCCCCATTTCCCCGCCCCTCCCTCCCACCCTCCCTATCCCATCCTTCTAGGTGGTCACTAAGCACTGAGCTGATCTCCCTGTGCTATATGCAGCTCCTTCCCACTAGCTATCTGTTTCACCTTTGGTAGTGTATATATGTCTATGCCACTCTCTCACTTCATCCCAGCTTACCCTTTCCCCTCCCTGTGTCCTCAAGTCTGTTCTCTACATCTGCGTCTTTATTCCTCTGCATCGACTCCTGCTAGGGATGGATACTTCCTTTTATGCTCAGGGAAATCCCCTAGTTTGAATATGATTTGAGTTTGATCCTGTGAAACCATCACAACTTCCCACCAGAGATAAACGAGGAGATTCTGGCTTTTATTAGTATGCACGGTGAACACGGGTGTCCTGGCTGTACTTGTCAACCCTCCTGTTTTATCCACCTATTTTTATCCACCTTCCTCCCTGTGAGTACCTTTGACCAACCCTGAGCTCAGACTCCTGACCCATTACAGTGACTTTGTCAGTCTTGCTTTAAAAAAGGACAGGTAATAAAATGAATTTAACCTAGAAGCAGCAGCTCAGTAAGGGAAATAAAATCACCAGAAGTTATCTAATCACAGCCACAGCCATCCAGGGCTCTGTCTTATCTGCTGGGTCATAAGAATGAGACCTTCCTAAACTTGAAGGGCATCAAATCAAATAAGTAAAGGTGTTGCTCACCTCTGGCTCTTGGAGGGATTGCTAGGCAGTCTATCCAGTGTATACTAACTGAAAAACACTGTTATGGTTTTGAAACACCTATGTTCCAGGAAAGATTTTTGGGGTGCATGGGGAAGGTTTCTTTTTGACATCAAGCAAAAAATAAATCACCAAGCTCTTTGAGCACAGGGGTTCTTAAGAGGGCAGTAGAAGGAAGGAATGGGCAGAAAAGACGATCTCCTCTGAAGTGAAGGTCATTTTTCCAAAAGAGTAGGATTTAGTCTCAGTTTATGGAAAACACTTTTAAATAGCTGGGACAGGTCCAAACTGCAGTTTAGGGAACGAGGCCTTCAAAAGAACAGTGCTTTAAAAGTCCTGGCAAGGAAGCAAGAGGATGAAGAGTTGGTTTTGCATAGTTTTGAACACAGGAGTAAAGAAGCAGAGGCATCTCTGACTAAAAGGCCCTGAGATCCTATGGCAGCAATGGGTCAGTTGCAGGGGGCAGGGGGTGTGGGGGGCGATATTTCTCTCTCAATGTCTCCCAGGGCAGCCACCCTTCCCTACCCCACCTCCCTACTCCCTGCACCCTTCCACCCTCCACTGTTGGGTCCCCGGGGACAGCACTTCTTAAGCTGGAGCACTCCGGCACCATCTCTGCAGTCTGGATTCTTCCTGGAGCCTGGCAAGTTCTGGGACAGGGAGCCAGGTCTGCAAGGCCGCTGGGGTACAGTCGGACCTGGAGGCCTGGAGAGGAACTGGAGCCCTGAAGCCCACCCACGTCCTTGAAGCTGAGGGAGGAACACATCCTCCTAACAGTACTTCTCAGGGCTCAGCGTGCTCCCCACCCGACGGTGATCCATACTCACTTGAGGCAGCAAGGACTGCCTCTAACTGGCCCCCTCGATTCTGCCTTAAGGGTCCTCACACATGTGTGATAGCGCAAGCCCCGGATGTATTCAGTCAGCTGAGGCCAGTGCTGCCGGGGTCCCTCCAGTCCCATCCCCCAGCCCCTCCCTCTGGGACTGTATCTAATAGAAGAAAGAGCATAGAGGAATTGGCTGAATCAAGGGACCTGGGAGCCTGGGTATGAATTTGAAGACCGAGAATCTAAAGTGCAATTACATATTATTGGAAACTCTTGTGGGGTGTGTGGGGTGAGGTTAGGAGGCTGAGAGGCTGAGTCCCACCTGGTGAGTCCAGCCCCAGGACACCACACAGCCCCACACCCTTCCCTGACATCAGACAAGGGGTGCTGCAACTACAGCCGGCACTCTGCACTTCCCGCTCCCTGATTCTCCTCCATAAGAGCAGGTGGCCCCCCTCTGAGGGCAGGGGCAAGACAACACACCAAGTCCCCCTGCACTAAGGCGCTACTGGAAGCTCTTCCTGAAGAGCAGTGCTGGCTTGGAACGAACCCGTGCACCGCCAGAGTTGGTCTCGTCCTGCAGCTGAGGGATGCAGGCTTTAAGTCAGCTTCCTTGGCTTTCAATCAATCAGCCCCCACCCCCACTTTAAGTCAGGTGACCCGACTTTAAATCACTGTGTGCCCCTCAAGCCTGCAACTTCAAAAGTTGGGAACTTCACTTTAATCCCAGCACCTAACATAGCTGAATGCACACTGTAGTCACCCCCAAGCCTGGCTTAGAGTCAGGATATAAGGTAAGGGGATGGGCGTGCACACATGGTGATGAGGGTGTACTTCATGCACCAGAACGGTCTAGGCACTCTGGGGTACAGCAAGCAGTGCACGATACAGCAGCTCCCTGGCAAAGCTGGTGATGCACAGGGAGAGCAGGCACACGCAGGCGTGCAGAGGTTCCAGGACGGGAGCTGGGGCACAGCCAGCCGGGAGAGTGTGAAAGTGGAGGAACTGAGCCTTCTTGAGAAAGGCAGACACAGAGGATGGATGAGAAACAAAGACCAGATGAAATATGGATTTGAAAAACACACGCTGCTCTTGAAATTGGGGTGGTGGCACCCCAGATTTGAGTCTCCTTACTCCCCAGTACCTAGTGCTTTGGCATTTGCCCAATTACTTATAAAATTTACTGATAATATCTAACCCATAGAATACTGCATTTGTAGTGGTATTGCATGTTAATGTTTCTATAGTGGAATAAACTTTTCTACAAGGAAAATGTACACTATCTGAAATAAATTAAAACCCCTCTTTATAAAGTACTATATTGGACTTCCCTGGCACAGTGGTTAAGAATCTGCCTGCCAACGCAGGGGACATGGGTTCGAGCCCTGGTCAGGGAAGATCCCACATGCCGCGGAGCAGCTAAGCCCATGTGCCACAACTACTGAGGCTGCAGGCCACAATTTCTGAAGCCCGCGCACCTAGAGCCGGTGCTCCACAACAAGCGCAGCAAGAGAAGCCACCGCAATGAGAAGCCCACACGCTGCGACAGAGTAGACCCCGCTCGCCGCAACTAGAGAAAGCCTGCATGTAGCAACGAAGACCCAACACAGCCAAAAATAAATAAATAAATAAATAAATTTTTTTTTTTTTAAGTACTATATCCTTCTGTACAACTTCTCTAGGAAGAACAGAGAGATGGCGTGGGAGAGTGAGAAAGACCAATATTTAGTGCACATCTCTCATGCAGGTGCTCTGCTGGCTCAGATAGATTTATCCCCACTTTACAAAGGAGGAAATAATCTCAGAGAGGTTTAGTAATTTACCCAAAGCCAAACAGCCATTGAGTGGCAGAACCAAGATCTGAACCAAGTGTGTTACCTTCAAAGCCTAAGTCCTCATCACAACAAAACTCAATTAATATTTACATTTATCGAATTACATTGCAACCTGGGGAGTTCTTGGCACAATCCTGAATAAGAGTGAGAAAGAAATAGCATTGTTCCTACAGTCAACCAAAATTTTTGGAGTGGCTGCTAGACGCCTGGCCCTTTTTGGGGTTCAGCAGTGATGAAGACAGGAAGAGTCCTGCTTTCATGAACCATGTAGTGGGGAGGAGAGACGGGTGCAACTTGGGTGAGGGATTTCAACTTGCTGGGCCTCTGTTTTCTCATCTGGAAAATGGGACGGGTGTTCCTCATTTTGTGGGATTATCCAGCCCTCACATTCTGATTCCATAAGAAGCATTTGTTTTCCTGTTTCTTTAAAATTCATTCAGGCCGTGAGCCGTGACGAATGTTGTTAGCTGCTCCCCAAATCACTCTATTCCCACCCTTTTCCTGTGATCAGGTGTTTCCCAAAACATGACTCACAATCAATCAAGTCACAGAACCTAAGGGGCACCCAGCAGAAAAATTCCAACCCTTGCTTCCCAGGAGCTCTGCGGTCTACCTGCCAGGTAAACTTAACTCACCTGGCACGAGATGGCCATCCCTGGTTTCACATCAACATGATCTCAGGCACAAACCTCCTTGTTTTTCCATTTTGTCTTTAAGTTACCTGTCGAAACAACTGCACAAATATGACAAAGATATAAAATCAGGCATCTTCTGCCCCCAGTGCCTACTAATAAGTGATTTTCTGCCACCTTAATGATAAAGACAGAACATGTCAACATTCTGCTGCCCTTATTATTTGTCATTTTTGTTGATATTTCTATTGAACACATCTTTCAATATTTTAACAATGGAACATTTATTTAGGTTGTTCCAGATCCAGCCTTGAGTGGTAAAGGTTTTGTTGTTATATTTCTATTGTTTCCTTTAAAAATCATTATCCTATTTAACTGGATTAAGACAATTCTATAGGCATTTATCTTATGATATTAATATGAAATTAATACATAGAGGGCAGTAGTACAAGTTGATTGGACTTGAGAACCTCTATTAGCACAGTTAGGTATAAATATTATCTATATGTAAACCAAAGTACATGCTGAGTGAGAGTCTCCGACTCTTTTTCACCGTCTGCCCCTCAAGCCTGTGAGAAATGGAATATTTCTTGCTATCTCAGTAAACAAAGGGTGTCACAGTCATCAGCGCTTGCAGCCCTCCAAGGTGAGCCGACGGGCCCTGAGGATCTCAGGTTATGCAAATACAGAATGCAGGCCCCAGAGAGCTGAGGTGCATATCAAAGGAAGGATTTCAGTGAGCCCAAACTCTTGCATCTTCCCATACAAAGAAAAGAGCTATATTCCTCACCTTGGGAGAGCTGGTTTTCCTTAGTTAACAATCACCTTTTGATGTTCCTCATTACCTGCGCCAGTCCCCTGCCCTGTCCACTCTCCCCGGTACTTTAGCTCAGGAAGGAAGGAGCGCAGAGGGACTCGGCTGAATAAGGGGCCTGCGATCCTCGGGAGGAGTTTTCAGCCGCTTTCCCCGCAGTCGGGAGGAGGGGCGCTGACGCTGCAGCCGGACCCTGCGCCTCCCTTGCCCTGTTTCCCCTCAGGACGCTCAGGCCGACACCCTCCCCACGCCCCCCAGGCCCCGCAAGCCAGGCCGAGGGCAGGGGCGAGAGGAGGGACCGAAGTTCCCCGGCACCAGACGCTGGGGGCAGCTCTTTCTACACAGCAGCGGCGGGTGGCAGCGAAGCCCTGCCCCTCAGAAGCTGGTCTTGCGCTGCCGCCCGGGCACCGGACCAGGCGGAGCGTCGGCGCCCACTTACCCGGCCCGCCGTCCCCACGTCTGTCGCGGCTTCGGCCGCCGGGGCCCCTCCAGAGCCGGCAGCCTCAGTGAGGCCGCCCTCCCCCCGGGATCCGGGGCAGTTCCGTGACGGCAGAGGGAAGAGACTCCGAGCCGGGAGTTCCAGCTCTGCGGAGACGCGGGCTCCGTTCTGGGCGCAGGGGCTGGGACAGCTCTGCCCCGAGGCCTTCCGGGAGGGAGGGGGTCGCCGGGGGACGGAATCGCCAGGAGCGCAGGGCCCCGTCGGGGGTCCTGGAGGGGCGGCCGGCCTGGGGGCCCCAACCACTGTGGCCGCAGCCCAGGCCTTTTTCCTGGAATCCTACACAAAAAAAGTTAGAAAGTTACACGGTCTATAATAAATATTCTCAGGTGATTGTTGCAGCTGTGCTTACTATCCCATTAAAGGTGTAAAACCCATAAAACACTTTATGTTTAAAATTAAATATGAATTTTTACCTTTCTAATTATGTCTCTGCTATTCACAATTGTCGTTAATGAATCAGAGACTGTGGCATCACTAGTTAAAAATGAGCTTGTTAAAAAAATAGAACTCACGCCCACCGGACCTGCTGAATCACAGTCTGCACTTTTACGATCTCCCCAGTGCACCTGTGTGCCCATGAATAGTTGAAACGTACATTTCTACCTCGACATGTCTTTTCTGTCTGAGAAATACACACATCTTATCCAGTTTGATATAAATAAAACACTCAAAAATGCATATGCCTCTGTTGAAACCATCATTTTATCATTTCTTTTCCAGATAAGTATAGTCTCTATACTGGTTTTGTGGATCACATGCCATACTCTTTTCTTTTCTTTTTTTTTTTTTAATAAATTTCTTTATTTATTTTTGGCTGTGTTGGGTCTTCCTTTCTGTGCGAGGGCTTTCTCTAGTTGCAGCGAGCAGGGGACACTCTTCATCGTGGTGCGCGGGCCTCTCACTGTCGCGTCCTCTCTCGTTGCGGAACACAGGCTCCAGACGCACAGGCTCAGTAGTTGTGGCTCACGGGCCCAGTTGCCCCGTGGCATGTGGGGTCTTCCCAGACTAGGTCTCGAAACCGTGTCCCCTTCATTGGCAGGCAGATTCTCAACCACTGCGCCACCAGGGAATCCCTATACTCTTTTCTTGTAGTTAGAAATAAGGTAGAGA
>NW_020175833.1:1770442-1774936 GCF_003031525.2 Neophocaena asiaeorientalis asiaeorientalis | reverse complement strand
AAAAAAAAAAAAAAAAAAAAAATAGAACTCAGGCCTACCGGACCTACGGAATCACAATCTGCACTTTTACGATCTCCCCAGTGTCCTTGTGCCCATGAATAGTTGGACGGTACATTGCTACCTCGACATGTCTTTTCTGTCTGAGGGTACACGCATTTTATCCAGTTTGATAAAATAAAACACTCAAAAATGCATATGCCTGTGTTGAAGCCATTATTTTATCATTTCTTTTCCAGATAAGAACAGTCTCTATACTGGTTTTGTAGATCACATGCCATACTCTTTCCTGGTAGTTAGAAATAAGGTGGAGAATGTTACTTTGAAAATATATATATATATATATATTAGTGGATAATTGAAGACACTCTTCTAAATTAAAACCAGTCCTCTTAACTTGCTATTTTCTTCTTGGGTCACATTATGAACTCTTCCCGTGACCACATGGCATGTGTACTTTTAATTTCAGGGACTGCTGACATTACAGGATATGGTCATAGATTTCTCTCAAGAGGGGTGACAATACCTGGACCAAGATCATTGGGAATTGTACAGGGATGTGATGTTAGAGAAGTATAGGAACCTGCTCTCCTTGGGTGAGGATACCTTCCTTCCAGAATTCCTTATCCAACCACAGGGTTTAGAGTCCTTCATTTGAAGAATGTCTCCTGGAATCTTCTGCTTCCTACAATAGTGTTTCAGATTGCAACGTTTCAGGAAAGATTGGGAGTTTGTGGGTATAATTTATCTTATTCTTTTAAAATCGCAGCCTCCCTTTTAAGATACTTTGTAACTGCTTGGGATGTGCCTATATGAACTGTGTACTATATGTTTCTGTTATAGTCCTTACAATATTTTATTGTCTTATTTTCTGTAACAATTTTCCATGGATTCTTTGGGCTTAAGGTATATTAAAAGGGAGACTGCGATTCTGGGACTTCCCTGGTGATGCAGTGGTTAAGAATTTGCCTGCCAATGCAACTAGAGAAAAGCCGTGCGCAGCAACGAAGACCCAACGCAGATTAAAAAATAAATAAATAAGTAGTAGGTTTCTCTTTTTTCCACACCCTCTGAAGCATTTCTTGTTCATAGACATTGTGATGATGATGGCTATTCTGAGTGGTTCCAGGTGATACTTCTTTGTACATCTGATTTGCATTTGTCTAACATAAAGCAATGGTGAGCATCTCCATATGTGGTTTTTTTTTCTTTGAACAGTGTGAGTAAAATTTACCCCTTGAAAAAGGATTATTGAAAGGTTGCCTTGTTTTGAAGTCTATTTCGATTACCTACCCCAAGACATTTTTTGAGGGCTGTTGTCATTTACAGCTCCCCAGGCATTGTGAATATGAAGTGCCTATAAGGTCCAGTTTTAGAGTTGTTGTCATGGGAAACAGAAGGTGGCAGGATTTCTACCGTCCCTCTCTGGTTACTGACACAACCTTAGATGTAGGGAAAGTCCTGTTCCTGGATTTTAAATTAGAGTGAAATGTGCCTGACCAAACATGTAAGGGCTTCTGTCCCATTCCTTCTTCCCCCATACCCTTCATCCCCCGAACAAGTATAAATCCCTACAAAATCACCTGTTGAGGGTGCTGTCGTGCAGAGAGGGATGACCCTAATGAAGGAGTCGGGAGGTTGGAACCCAAACACCAGGATATGTTGAGATCAGGTGATTTTCCAAATGTTATCCAGCCCAGAGAGTCCACCATCCTTTGGGTGTCAGAGGGTTGGTTTAGTAGTATGAGGGCACACTTAGATCTGGAGATTGTGATCCCATGCAGGGGGACCAGGTACTACAAGTTCAAGGGGTCGAAGTAGCCGGCATATCCTCCCGAGGTCCTCAGGCCCTCAATAGTCCAGCCTTGGGACCAAATTGGGTCTGTGTCCAGGGATGTGACACTAGCACGTTCACCGCGACTAAACGAATTTAGTGATCATTTTTCTTTTCTGTAATTTAATTTTAAATTTATAATGGAGTATAGTTGATTTACCATGTTGTGTTCATTTTTGATATACACCAACATGATTCATTTATAAAGAGATGACTATATATTCTTTTTGGAATTATTTTCCCATTGAGGTTACTAAAGGGTGTTGAGAAGAGTTCCAAGTGCTCTACAGCAGGTCCATGTTGATTACAAGTTTTCTCTCTGTAAATATGTATATACTAACTCCAACCTCATGATTTATGCCTCCAACACAGCTTTCCAGTTTGGTAACCATAAGTTTGTGTTCTAAGTCTGGGACTCTGTTTCTGTGTTGTAAGATAGTACCTTTGTATCAATTGTTAGATTCCACCGATAAGTAATATCATATGATATTTATCATTGTCTGATTTATGACACTTAGTATGAATGTATCTAGGTCCTTCCGAGTGGCTGCAAATGGCCTTGTTTCATTCATTTCATGGCTGAGTAATATTCTATTGTACATATCTACCATAATTTCTTTACCCAGTCTTCCTTCCAAGGACGTTTAGGTAGCTTCCAAGTAGAGGCTCTTGTAAACAGGGCTGCATAAATTTTGGAGTGCCTGGGTCCTGTCAATTTACGTTTTTTCTAAGATACAGGCCCAGGAGTGGAAGCGCCATATGCTCTGAATCTCTGTTTTCAGATTTTTAACGAATCACCACCCACTTCTCCAGAGTAGCTGTTAGCAATTTACATTCCCACCATCAGCTTGTCAGGGTTCCCTTTTCTCCACACCCTGCATTTCAGGTTTTACACTTTGTGAGGTTGGCCATTCTGACTGGTGCGAAGTGATACCTCTTTGTAGTATTAATTTACATTGCCCACCTGTCTTGTTGGGCAAATATGGAGTAAGAGTTTTTCCTGAATATATTAAGGAATAATGCATATGGCCTTTTTGGCCAACTGCATCATTGGCGATGTGCTTTAATGGCTTTAATGTGCTTTCATGGCGAGTGCAAACTACCTCTTGAAATCCCTTTCCTGCAATTCTGCCTTGCTTGCTTGCAAGGCCTTTACGAATACTTGGCTCAAGAAATGACTCCATTAGAGGTGTCAATTACAACCCTGCATGTTTGTGAATTGCAGTGCCCCTGAGCACCAGTTTTCAACTTGTTGTTTAGGGAAGCAGCCACAAAGGGGCAGGATTTCTACCGACCCATTCCGGTTACTGGGGCACCTGAAGGATAGGGAAATTCTTCTTCCAGATTAGGAAGCTAGAGTGGCATATGCCTGTCCAAACATCTAGGGCTTGTGTCTCATTCCATCCCCCCCTTCCCCTTCTTCACACGGAAAGTTCCAAGCTGTGCAAAACTGGCTGTTGAGTGTGCTGCCTTCCCAAAGTGGGGAGACTCTAAGGAAAGGAGCTGGAGAGGGGAACCCAAATACCAAGAGAAGTGAAGATGAGGTGACTTTTCGAAACTCTTCTCAAACAGACGGTGTAACATCCTCTGGATGTCCTATTCATGTTTAAGCTGTAGGAAGGGTCCCCTGCACCTGGAGATATGGGACCCATGAGGACCAGGCAGTATTACTCTAAAAGGGCTGCATTTGCTGTCCCATCCTCACCAAGCCTCTCAGACCCACGTAGAGCCTTAGGTCCCATCCTAAGACGTTTCAGGAAACACCATACACTTCTCCAGAGGGGCCACTGGCAATTACATCCCACCCATCAGCGTGACAAGGCTCCCTTTTCTCCACAGCCTGTCCTGCGTTTCTGGTTTTTACACTTTTTCAGGATGGCCCTTTTGACCGATGTGAAGTGAGACTTCTTTGTAGTGCTAATTTGATTGTCCACTTGTTTGGTTGGCCAAAAAGGGCGTATGTGTTTTTCCTGAATATATTCAGGAAAAAAAGCATACGCCCTTTTTGGTCAACTGCATCATTGTCGAAGTTCTGCCGCTTTTCCTGTGCTTTAAAGGCGAGTCCCATCTACCTCTTGAAAACTGTTTCCTGCAATTCTGCATTGCTTTGAAATCCTCTTCATTGCCCTACCTCAATATATTTTTGCACGATAGTTTTTTTTTGCGGTACGCGGGCCTCTCACTGTTGTGGCCTCTCCCATTGCGGAGCACAGGCTCCAGACGCGCAGGCTCAGTGGCCATGGCTCACGGGCCCAGCCGCTCCGCGGCATGTGGGATCTTCCCAGACTAGGGCACGAACCCGTGTTCCCTGCATCGGCAGGCGGACTCTCAACCACTGCGCCACCAGGGAAGCCCGATAGTTATCTTTTATAACCCTGCAGGTTTGTGAATTGCAGTGCCCCTGAGCTCCATTTTTCAACTCGCTTTTTTGGGAGCTGGCCGCAAAACCGCAGGATTGCTTCAGGCCCTATTCTGGTTCCGGGGCGGCAGGCTGAGCCTTTGGTTAATTCTTCTTCCTGATGTGAAATTAGAGTGACATGTGCCTGTCCAAACACCTAGAGCTAGTCTCTCATTGGTTAAATAGCAAATTTTCTTTAAAATTTAAATAGCAAATTTTCCTTAAAATAGCAATTTTTTTTTTTTTTTTTTTTTTTTTTTTTTTT
>NW_020175833.1:1736764-1770420 GCF_003031525.2 Neophocaena asiaeorientalis asiaeorientalis | reverse complement strand
GGCCTCTCACTGTTGTGGCCTCTCCCATCGCGGAGCACAGGCTCCGGACGCGCAGGCTCAGCGGCCATGGCTCACGGGCCCAGCCGCTCCGCGGCATGTGGGATCTTCCCGGACCGGGACATGAACCCGCGTCCCCTGCATCGGCAGGCGGACTCTCAACCACTGCACCACCAGGGAAGCCCAAAATAGCAATTTTACTTCGTTATTTCTTAAGATTTTCTTGCCATGGGGATCACCTCCTCGGAGCACTCCCCATCCACCCAACCTGCCACTGGGTGAAGAACTCATGCTTCACCCCAGGACTGGAGTGAGTGGCAGCATTTGGGGAAGGGGGTCCTTCCCCTGCCTCTCCCCCAGAGCTCTGCTTGCCTGACCCCTCTGGCCCTGGTGACACAAGGATGCTGAGTTCTGAACATCCCAGCTGGGAGTAAGAGAGGAAGAAGGCTTGTGATGCGTTTCTGACCACCAGTTACTGTAAGGGGCTTCTGGTCTCAATGCACAGGAGCACAGAGACACACGCGCACACACTCAGCATGCACGCCAACACACACCTTTAAAGAGAGGCCCCAGGAGCTGGCAGGGCTCCTTTAAGAGCTAGGGTACCAGATACTAGGCATTGGGTTGGGGTGCCCCTCTGCTTTCCTAAGGCTGGGCCATTGCCTAGGATTTGGCTGAGGTGATGGTGGGCAGGCTGGAGGGGTGGGGCATGGTGGAGGAGAGACTGAGGGAGGGGTGCCTTGAGAGGGTGCTTTGGGTGAGGAGGGAAATCTGCTTGGCAGCGTCTGAGCTATAGGCAAATTTGGGGCGATTAGGATCTGTGGATTTTGTGGGTTTTCTTACTTTTATCTTTAAAAGGTTTAAAAACTAACATTATAGATGTGGTAGAAGGGACAAAGCTTCTCTCCGTGATTGACAACAGGGGCTGATGGGGACCAGAAGCTCCAGGAAGTTTTTTTTAAATTATGCACATTTATATAGATGCCATTATTCATGAGTCCCAGAGAAGCAGGAAGCAGCAGCAGGAAGCAACTGGCACACAGAAACACACGTGTGTGCAGCACACGCAGTCACTGCAGTTTCTTTGACTATGGAAGCAGCAGTCTCCGCCCCATTCAAACCACTCCACCAAAAATAAAATGAAAAGGAACTTTCCTTCAGAATAAGGCCACCCAGTAACTTGTGACCTCTTAACCGGAAAAAAAACAGAAAAACAAGATAACATCAGCTATAAGGCTGGCAGTGGCCAATTTTTTTGTCCCCTCAGAGGCAGGACATGCTGTTTTAAACACTGAGGCAGGAGGGCCACATCACTGCCCCTCACAAACACTGCAGACGGTTGTCTTCAAGTTGGTGCAGTTCTCTGCCAGCTCCTACCTGGATACACAGATAGTAGTTGGGGCGGAAGGCATTCACCCCTCTCTTCCTCTAAGATGCCTTCTAGGCGGTGGGTTTAAGTAAGCCTGCAAAAATTCTGGAGCCAATCTCAGGTGGGGCTGAGCACCAGGTGGGATCTCAGGACCCAGGGTATCTGCTTTAATCCTCCTGCCCCTAGAAATTATTGACCTCCAGAGATATTATTTTAATTCTAAGGAGAGGTACACTGTATATCCCCTTCCACTGGGATAAAGGGGTTCAAATCCCTAGCTACCCACCCCACACCCCAAACACACACACACACACACACACACACCAACTAAAGCACAGCCATGGGCACAGGCATGCTTTGGCTGTGAGGCCCCTCCGGAGGCCCAGGGTGTGAACAGCTGCACAGAGGGCTGTGTGATGTGGAGTCAGCACCTTAGGAGGTGGGACGGGGGCGGTGGGCAGAGAAGGAAGAAGCTCAGGGTCCCGGTGGAAGGAAGGGGAAGAGGTAGTAGGGAAACAGGTAGAAAAGAAAACAAAGCACAACCAGAAAGAGACAGAGAGCAGAAAATGTACAAAAGAAGAGAATGGAAAGCGAAAGAGGCAAAACAGAATGTGGGCAACCACAGAAATCAGGAAGAAGACAGAGGAAAAGGAGGAAAGGAAACAGAAAAGAGAGTGAGATGATTGCGGAAGGATGTGAGCAGGGAGAGAGGGGACAGGATGAGGACATCTGAGGATGCCATGAAACTTCTGATGGTAATGAAACTTCTGTTAAGAAGAGGAATGGGCAGAGCCTCACCCTACAAAATACAAGGCCATGTACATGCTGTCAGCCACGTAAGCTAGCAGGTTCAAGGTGGTCAAGATGGCCACAGCCAGTCATTGGTCCCAGATGCACAGTGTTGGTCAGAGCTCATCACTGCAGCTCACATCCCTGGACCACTGGGGCTGCCCGCCAAAATTCTCGTCAAACTAGTAGAGCGGCCAGAGGACCAAGCAGTACTGTAAAGGAGAACGGAGAGCACAGTCTGCTCCATCAGGAAACTGGGGTAGGGGATGGGCAGCATTTTTTCATTGTCGCAGTCACACCCGTTCACAATGAAGTTCACGGCCCCCAGGATGAAGCAGATAGAGTACACGGCCACACGCCATATCAGGGCTGGCTGGTGCAGGTACAAGTCAGTGTTACTGGTGAAGCCAAAGATGACAAAGGCCACATAGTTCTCCAGCCTCCTGATCACACCTCCCAAAGCGGGCAGAAATCAGTACATATCGCCAGGCCGGACACAGACCCAGGCCACTTCGGTGGCATGAAGCATAGAAGCCATGCCTGAGAATGCAGTGGCAGTGATGGCATGATTTGGGGCGGGGCCCTGAGGCAAGTACTGGATTTAGGTGATGCCAGAAATGATGGAGGCTGAGAGGCAGACAAAGGGAAAGTAATAGGCAAAGGAATAGAGAAAAACATCCCAACGGCCGGGGGAAGCGGGACTGGAATACACATAATTAATTATAAGGATGATGAGGGTCACGGTGAAGCAGAAGCATCAGACAAACATGGACCAGTTACCTATGTCCCCCTTCAGAGTGTCTTCACTGGCCACCAGCAAGAAGGGCACACAGGTGGAGAGCAGCTGCCCCAGGCAGAGGAAGAAGCCCGTGATGGTCATGGAGCCCAGACCTGAGGACAAGCACTCAGGTCACCGTCACCAGTACAGCAGGGGTCTTCACTGAGAACCCACCAGAGAAAGATCCGGCTCCAGAAGCTGATTAAGTCAGACACCTGGAAACGGCTCAGGAGTCTGTGGTGGCTGAGGCTCAGGATGTGTGGGGTTTGAACCACTGACTCAGACACTCGGGTAACAGCACAGCCACTCCAGAATGGTTCGCCCCACCTATCACCCTTGGCCTTGTCAGTAGACTTGTCTTATCCCAAACCTCATAGCTTGGTTGGGTCTGGCCTCAAACCATGAACATTTTAGGTCCTCTGTGCTGTGTGCCATTATCTACAGAGACACAGGGTAGGATGGTCCTTATCTATAACCCCAAAGCTTCAAGGCTCTGAAATGGAAAAAGAACTTTTAAAAAATTCATTTGGTAAGAAAATTTGACCTGAACAGACATGAGACAATTTATGGTCTGTACTTATTTCACTTAGTGTGAATGTTCAAAAGTTCAGTTGCAGAAATACTAACGTGTTTGATTAAAAGGAGCTTTCAGGCCCCAGTGGGGTGTTATATCCTACAGAGTAGCTGCACCATGTTACATGATTGAAGCTGAAAAATTCTGAATTCTGGATCATATCTGACCTGAAATGTTTCAGAAAACGGATCATGGATTGTACTGCTGACCCCATTTTACAGATAAGAAAACTGACTGTTGGGGTATCAAGTGCCTTCCCGAAGGTTGCATGGCTAGAAAGTGGGAACTCCAGATAAAAATGCCAAAGCTGTGGGTTTGAATGTTTTCTCTAAGCCCAGCATTTAAGCAGCGCACATGGGTGGTAGCCCAGGACCAAAGGTCGGGGCTCTGGGACCCAGGACACACCTTCAGAGCCATGGGTTCCTTCCACAGCAACCTGAAGAGACACATGTCCTGGCCTTTCCTCCCTGCAGCCATCACTAGAAGGAGCTGCCATCTGAGGTGACCCAGCCCCACCCAGAGGAAGGCAGCTTCAGAGGTGAACAGGTCTAAGCCATGGGGTGAAAGCAAGGCAGTGGGGACAAGATGATATGTGAAGTAGGAACTGTTTTGAATCCCCTCCCCACCAAATTTTGCCTTAACATGTGACTCTTCCCTATTTGGGAAAGAAGACACCAACCCAGCATTACTCCAAGAAGGAGCATCACGGGGGAACCAAACAACAAAATAATATGTTTGGCTGTTAAGTACCAAAGCTGCCATCCAGGTGTGAGTCTGGAAAGATCTAGGAGTAGTACTGCCTGAGCGAGGATTTTTCTGGCCTGGGAGACTGGTTAGCAGTTTTCAAGGCGGGAAGGAGGGATTGGAAATGAACAAGGATGTTGTTTCTGGATGCTGATGTGGAACCTTTCAGGGCATCCTAGGGAGGGGATGGAGCATGGACAGCTGATAGGCCCCCTTTTAAGGGCAGGAGCTGAAAGAGGAGGCACCTGCTGGCCCTCTGGCAGGTGACAGCCCTGAGGATGCACTTGGGACTGGGGCGGGGCGGCAGAGTGGAGATGAGCTGGGGAGGATTCC
The DNA here is from genome assembly GCF_003031525.2 of Neophocaena asiaeorientalis asiaeorientalis. Lineage (NCBI taxonomy): Eukaryota > Metazoa > Chordata > Mammalia > Artiodactyla > Phocoenidae > Neophocaena > Neophocaena asiaeorientalis. The sequence continues at coordinate 1,765,836 of NW_020175833.1, read as the reverse complement.
GGGGTCCGAGTGGCCCCGAGGCAGCCCAGTAGGTGTCTTCTGACCCAGAAGGGATGCAGTCATGGAGCCAACCTTCCCCATAAAGGAGGGGCCGCCTGGAATGGAACTGAGAGAGGGAGGACGGAGGCCTAAAAGGGTTTCAGGGTTGGGACAGGGGACACGTGGCGAGCATGGCAGGGAGCATGGAGACCAGGGAATCGGCCAGGTCACCTGCCCAAGACGGTCCCGCCAGCAGGGCTTCAGTCCTGCCTCACACAGGGCCTCCTGCAAGGGTCCCAGGGTGTGGGGGACTGAGAGCTCCTCCCCGGCCCACTCCCTCCTCAGGGACAGCTGCCCTGTTTCAAAGGGACTCTTTGCCAAGAGGCGCCCCCAGGGCTTAAGGGCCAGCACCCTGAGCCCGAAGCCAGCTTCCTGCCATCAGGGGCCTTTTCACCTTTACTGATAATAAACCCTGGGAAAAGCTGAGGCTGGAAAGAGAAACACAGAGCAAACCCCGAGAACCTACCTGGACTCACAAGCCTCCTTCAGCCCCAGTTGCCAGTGGAGCCCTGGAGCCTGCTGGCCTTCCAGTGGACACTGCCAGGTGTGGGGTGTGGGCAAGAGGCACTGGATTTAAGGGAGGCTGGGGGTGTCACTCTGACTGTCCCTGAGTTTGTTCCCAACTTACTTCCCAAACTGACCCTACGATTTACACCTAAGGCTAAATGACAGATTTGGATGCATTTAACGCCACAGAGGGAGGGCTTGGAGAAGGAGAGGCATGGGGGTTCCAGCTGTGTGGCCCTGGGTAAGGCATGTGCCCTCTCTGGGCCTCAGTTCCCCCACGGGTGAAGCAACAGGTTTGCCTGAGTTTCCCCCAAAGCCCCTCCTCCATTCTAATCTGTGAGCATGGAAATGGTGCCCCAGTCAGAGCACATCCAAGATGTGGCTGAGCCCTGCCTGCCCAACAGCCTGGCATGCTGGACTCGAAAGACAGTGAGACGAGAAAGTCATGGCTGGGAGAAAGGAAGGAAGGAGGAGGGGAGATGGACACTCAGAGTTACAGGGAGGCTGTGGGGCATGGAGGAGACACTTCATAGCTGGATGATCCTGGGCAAGTTACTTAACAAAGTCTCAGTTTCCCCATCTGTGCAGTTGGCTTAATACCTACTTTGTGTCAATTAAGTGTCTGAAAGAATGTGAAGGGCTTATCAGAGGGCCTGGTACATGGCTCACTCAGTTCATGCCAGCTGCCTGTTCCCCTCAAACAGGACCCAGAAGGCCCTGACCCCACTCTGGACATTAGCACATGCAAGCTTGATTTGTTTCAGATCAGGGGTTGCAAGCCAGTTTGTACTAGAGGTGGTCCGGGGATGTGTTTGGTTTTCCTTCACAGTGTTTTCAGGAAGAGATGGTGTAAAATCGGTATTATTTCTTCTCTAAGTGTTTGGTAGCTGCAAGTTTTAATTTCACATGAAAATCCAGATTTTCAGCTCCTTTTGAAGCGTCAGGAGATCTGGTGTCACTGCGCTGGGCTCCTTAGAAGGGGAGGTGGCTAGAGCTGAGCAGCTTCTATGCCCTTTACGTTATAATGTTTTTCATTCTTCATCTCTGTTTAGTATTTTCTATATTTTCTTATTCTCATGTATACGTGACATAAAGCAGGACTCTGATCATATCTCATGTGCCCAGTTTCCCCTCTTCAGCGTGACCAGGCTTCCTGCCTGCTCACAGGCGTGTCCACACCCCCATCGAGGGAGCATCCATGTCCTCAACCTCAGATGCAACCTTCAACACATTTCACGTGCTCTGAAACCATATTTAGACATGTGCGTACATATATGCATACGTTTGTAGGGCGTATCTGTAGATTTTTTCCCCCCAATTATAATCATGAAACCATGTCATGCACACTGCATTGTGCTTTTCTACCATCCCCCAACAGATGCAGCTGGTCCTCTCCACTGGGCCTTGGTCCTCTCCATCTCCTTTACTTATCTCCTTCCCTCCCAGCTCCTGTGGACTGACCACCCTTCTCTAATCAGGGAATCATACTCTGTGAGTCTCAGACACTGGGGGACCACAGGATTATGACAAGGGGTCCCTTGGATCAATGTGCCCATATGCTCTAGAGCAGGAGGTCAGCAAGCTTTTCTGGAAACTTTAAAAATATGACAAAGATTATATTTTTCATTTCTGGAAATTAATCTTGTTCTCCTAGGGCTACTGCAACAAATTATCACAAGCCTGTGGCTTAAAACAACAGAAATGTATTCTCTCACAGTTTTGGAGGCCAGACTTTTGAAATCAAGTTGTCAGCAGGGTTTTGCTGTCTCTGACACGACAGGGGAAGGTCCTTCCTTTCCTCTTTTAGCTTCTGGAGGCCCCTTAGCTTGTGGCACTGTTACTGAACTCAGGCTCGGCTGCTCATCAATCAAGAAGTCAAATACTGAGAGACAAGTGTTGGGCTTTGTCTAGAACAAGGTACCGTTCATCGCTGTCAACATAATCGTCACCAACTTCTGTGCAACAGCCCGTGTTTGGCAGTGAGTTGAAAAAAATACTAATGAACGTCTCCACCATTTTTTGTGGATCATCTCAGTATAGAGGATTGGCGTTTTTACAGTTTAGTAGGTCTAAGGTCGAAAACGGAGTATAAGACCAATAACAGCCAACTGGCTGTCCTTGTGCATTCAGACCTCCCACAAGGAACTGTCTTAGTGGAAATCCAACCCCCTACCCCTCCGCCTCCCCCTGTAGGGGACACACTGTGGCCAAACTGATCTCCCTGTGGGGTCTTAAAGGGACAGACTACTTCAGACCTCATTTCCTCCTCATGCTGTGAGGGCACTGAGGCTCTGCTCCGTGCACTAGAACTCTTCCTCCTTCCAGAGAGAACCCCGGGGCAGCCCCTGCTTCAGGCATCAGGAGAGGAACCACAGCAGCTGGGGTGGATTCAATTCCCTAAGAAGCTGACCCCCTCTTCTTCCTCCCTTGCCTGCAAAGACCCATCTGTAAAGGGGGTGGACTTTTCACAGTGTAGTTTCCCTTTTTAAGGGCCGTTTTCCCTTTTTTTTTAGGGCATTAAATTAGCGCCCTTGTTGGAAGAACCCTTATTATGGAGTAACAGGAAGGCCTGCACATGGAATTTCCTCCCATTTACCAGATATTTGACAAAACAGTTCTAACTACAAAATAGTGGAATAATTAAGAGACCCATTCAGGGGCCACCATTCTTCAGAATCGAAAACATACATGGGCCAGGCTGCATTAAAATAAAAAAAATTTAAAATAACGTTTTATTTTTCTCGGTTATAAGGTCATAGCTACAGTTTTGCCAGGTTGCCAAGGTACGTCCTAGTGGACTTCTAGAAGGGACGGATGTAGACCCCACTTCACTGGCTCCCCAGAACAGATTTCAAAACAAACAAACAAATTCTCCCTCAGGGAGATACTGGTGCAGAGTCATAAACAAGCCATTACCCGCGGTGTCCAAACTGATCCCAAAGTCCCAAAGGGCAAAGAATATGCCCAAACGGGTGGGAAGGGGGCTCCGGGTGCACACCCCTGCACTCACTCAAGAGCTTGGCTGCTCCTTCAGAGGCCAGTTTCCTTCTCTCAACAGAAAGCAGAAGCAGGCTGTCGGCAAGGAGTGGGGAAAGACAGAGAAAGTTTCGGAAACAAAAAAGTTCGGCAGCTGCTGACGTGGCTGTAGATCCTGGCCAGAAGCAGCTGGCGCCCTGACCTTCCCAGCTGCACCCCCCTCCTCACTCCAGGATGAGGTGGAGGGGCCGGAGCCTCGGGGACCTGACGCCTGCCTGGCTGCAAGACATTGTCACCCAGCTCAGGCTCAGCTGTCGCTGAAGAAGCCAACACTGAGAGATAAGTGTTGGGTAGAAGAAAAGTAGCTTTATCTTAAGGAAGCCGGCAGCCAGGGGAGAAGGAGGTTTACTGCGCAAAAGAACCAACTCCTTACATGCAAGTTTTAGCCGGATTTATACAAGAAGGGAAGCAGGAAATGGCTGCAGGCTACGCGCTGGGGGTGCCCTGCTCTTCTCTTTTGGAGACCTTTACATTAACCACGAGGTGCCCTGCTGGCTTTTAAACTTGAGTCTGGTCCTTACATTGTCCAGATCAGAGGGTCAGTGTTCTAGGGGTCAGTGGTCATATATTTCTGGAGAAAGAAGAACAAAGACAGAGCAAAGCAGGCAAAGCAAAACAGGAACCAGTCTATCAAACCCCAGAGCTGTGTTTAACTATTCACAAGGCTTTGGTTGTGAAACAAGCAAGGTTACAACACCAGTGATGGTAACCTGCCTGATCATCACCATTACTGCGTGCGCATCCTCAGACCTGGGCTCTGTGCCCATCGTGGGCTTCTTCCTCCACCTGCTGCAGCTGCTCTCCACTTGCGTGCCCTTCTTGCTGGTGGCCAGTGAGGACACTCTGAAGGGTGACGTAATTAACTGGTGCATGTTCATCGGTGCTTCTGCTTCACTGTGTCCCACATCATCTTCATGGTGGGGTTTTGTGGGCTCCGGTCCTGCCTCCCTTGCTCTTGGGACGGCTTCTCTATTCCCACGCCGTTTACTTTGCCGTCGTCTGCCTCTCAGCCTCCATCATCTTCCGCATCACCTACATCCAGTTCTTGTCTCCAGGCCCCACCAAGAACCACGCCATCGCTGCCACTACGTTCGCCTGCATGGCTGCTGTGCTTTACGCCACTGAAGCGGCCTGGGTCTGTGTCTGGCCTGGCGATATATCTAACTGTGTGCCCACATTGCCAGGCATGCTCAGGAGGCTGGAGAACTATTGGCTTGTGTCATTTTCATCTTTATCAGCAGCCCCTACCTGTACCAGCACCAGCTGGCACTGCTGTGGTACATGGCCATGTACTCCATCTGCTTCATCCTGGGGGCCATGAACTTCATGGTGAAGGGGTCTGACTGCGACGAAGATAAAAAGCTGCCTGTCCGCTTTCCACGTTTCCTGTCGGGGCAGACTGTGCTCTCCATCTTCTTCTACACTACTGCCTGGTCCTCTGGCCTCTCTACAAGTTCAGTGAGAAGTTTGGTGTCCAGGCCCAGCGGTCCAGCAATGGGAGCTGCAGAGACAGATTCACCCCCTTGGTGTGCATCTGGGACCAACGACTGGCTGTGATGGTAATGACGGCCATCAACCTGCTGATTTATGCAGCCGACATGGCATACTTGGCCCAAGAGGCTTTTGTAGGGACTAAGGATCAACCCAGGGGCTCCAGATTCCTCTTCTAACTGGAAGTTTCTACACGGAGTTCTGATGTCCTCTTCCTGTCCCCTCTCTCCCTGCTCACATCCTTCCCCATTCATCTCGCTCTCTTTTCTGTTTCCTTCCCTCCTTCCGCTCTGTCTCCTTCCTGTTTTGTGTGGTTGCACAGATCCTGTTTTGCCTCTTTCTCTTTTCACTCTCTTATTTTCTACATTTTCTGCTTTTTGGCCCTTTTCTGGTCATTTTTGTTTTCTTGTCTCCTGTGTCCTGACCACTTCTTCCCCTTTCCCTTCTTCTGATCCACCGGGACCCTGAGCTTCTTCCTCCTCTGCCCACCGCCCCCGTCCCACCTCCTAAGGTGCTGACTCCACATCACACAGCCCTCTGTGCAGCTGTTCACACCCTGGGCCTCCAGAGGGGCCTCACAGCCAAAGCATGCCTGTGCCCCTGGCTGTGCCTTCGTTGGGGTGTGTGTGTGCGGGTTTGGGGTGTGAGGTGGGTAGCTAGGCACTGGGCCTCCGTTCTTCCAGTGGAGGGGGGTATACAGTGTACCTCCCCTTTAAGTTAAAAAATAAAAAAACCCCTAGAGGTCAATAATTCCCAGTGGGCGGGAGGATTAAAGCCTCTAGATTCTAAGGCCCCATCTGGTGCTCAGCCACACCTGAGATTGGCTCTAGAATTTTTCCAGGCTTACAAAAACCCACTGCCTAGAGGCCACCTTAAAGGTAGCTGGTATGCCTTCCAACCCAACTACTCTCTGGGGAATCAAAAAAAGAACCTGGCAAAAAATCACAGGGTCTTGGAGACAACCTTCTGCAGTGTTTGTGAGGGGCAGCGATGTGGCCCTCCTGCCTCGGTGTTCAAAACAGCATGTCCTGCCTCTGCGGGGAGACAAAAACGGCCACTGCCAGCCTTAACGGTGATATTAGCCTGGGTGTTTTATTTGTGTTTTCTTTTTTCAGAAAAATGGTGAAGATAACACTATGTACTTATGACCTGATTAACGTCACAGGCTCTATTATTTGTACTCGGCCTTTTTTACAAGATTATTGTTTCTTGCATTAACAAATGTGTGACTGAGCCTCCGATAAAAGTAATGATGACCAGGAGGGCAAATGATGGTCAGGAGGGCAAAAATTACTGGGTGATCCTTTTTGTAACGGGGAAGCGTCTTTTCAAATTTTCTTGAGCAGGTGGCTTGGGGGGGTGGGCCTTGCTGTGGCCACAGTCAAACTGCACTGCTTAAATGTGTTTCTCTGTGCCTCTTGCTTTCTGCTGCTGCTTCCTGCTTCTCTGGGACTCATGAATAAGGTGACCTATAAAATATATATAATTTTTTAAAAATTCCCCAGAACTTCTGTTTCCCATCAGCTCCTTCTTCCAGTAATAGAAAAAAAAAGCTTGTCCTTTATCCCAAATTCATAATGTTCTTTTTTTTTTTTTTTACCATTTAAAGAAAAAGAAAGAAAAAACACAAACCCCACAAAATCATCAAATCCTAATTGCCTCAAATTTGCCTAGAGCTCAGAGGCAGACCACCTGATTTCCCTCCTCACCCAAACCGCCCTTTCTGTGCCACCATTCCACCATCTCCTGCCCTCACCTCAGCCAGAGCCTATGGAGTGTCCCAGCCTTAGGAAAGGAGACGTTGGGCCCCACCCGAATGTCCAATATCCTGTCCCCTAGCTCTTAAAGGGACACTGCCAGCTCCTGGATGCCTCTGTTTAAAGGTGTGTGTCTGTGTGCATGCTGTGTGTGTGTGGGCACACGTGCGTGTGTCTGTGTGCATACGTGCATTGAGACCAGCAGGCCTTTGCAGTAACTGGTGACCTGGAAGTCACACCAAGACTTCTTCCTCGATTAAGCGCATCCACAGAGGCTCAGAGCCCAGCATCCTTGTGTCACCAGGGCCAGAGGGGCCTGGGGGAGAGACAGGGGAAGGACCCTCACTGCTGCCACTCACTCCAGTCCTGGGGTGAAGCCTGTGATCTTCACCCAGTGGCAGGTTAGGTGGAGGGTACACACTAATATGTATAAAATTGATAACTAATAAGAACCTGCTGTATAAAAAATAAATTAAATTAAAAAAAAAAAGGAATGTTGCCCACCACCCAGCTCTAGAAGAATCAAGTCATTAGCCACTGCAGTCACTGCCCTACAAACCACCCTGAAAGGAATTCAGGACAAAGATCAGATTCAGACACTTTGTGATCTGGGAAAATTGGCAGAACTGGCCCTCAGATAGTTAGACATTTTCAGCAGAAATTTTTATGAACCTAGTTTCTTGCATCTTCTCATACTTAGAAAAACACTAAAACCATTAACTAAGATATCTGCTCCTTGCAAACAGCAGTAACCTTCTACCAAGCTGTGTGCTTAGTTGCATGTAACCCTTCCCCCAAGTCACATACATACTGGCCTCCCCGCTTACCTCTTCAGAACAGTTCTCAGAGCTTCCTGAGAGACTGTCTCCCCATTTACAATCCTCAGGTTAGCTAGAATAAAATTTTCCATTTCTTTCTTAGGTTGACTATTGACTAATTTTTAATCCACAAAAGCAAGTATGCATTGACTTCACCAAGTCTGGGTACAAGAATCTCATATTCTTATATTTTCCTGAATGAAATTGAACTCAACCCTGGGAGCTCATTTCCCAGGAGGTTAGCAATGTCTCTGTGGTTTAGTAAAAGAATTGCCAAGGAAAGGGCTCACTTGAGGTGCCCATTACTCAAGCCTCATGGTTCATGAGGGTGGCTACTCCATCCTTCCCTTTTGGTGGAGGTTAAGGGTCATTTGTCACAGTTCCAAGACAAGGTCTAGTCCACTCACTTTGGCATTCAAAAGAAAGCTTAAAGGTCCTCTGCTTAGTCCAACCCTCTTGCCATAGAGGAGGTGCGGCTGGACCCCAGGGAGAGGGCAGGACTTGTCCAGAGTCACCCTGTGTCTGGCAGAATCAAAGACAGGACACAGGTTTCCTGGTTCCCAGGCCGGCTGCTTTTCCACTGCCCCAGGCTGCTTGTTACAAGTGTGGCAGCAGCATCCTCCAAGCTGGGCTTATGCCCCATCTACCCTAGTTCTGCCACAAACCTGCTATGTCACCCTGAGGAGGTCACTCACTGCTGGGTGAGTCAGTTTCCTCATCTACAAGTTGTGAGGGGAGGGCCAGAGACCCCTGGTCCCCTCCTCACCCTGCCTCTTCCCTGTGCTCTTTCCTGCTGGGAGTACAAAGGGGCTGATTCCAAATAATGAAAGAGGAATTGGAAGGCCAGAGCGAGAGAGAGGCAGATCTGGAGTTCGTTCACAGCTGGGTCTGCAGTCACATCTGCTCTGACTCCAGTCAGGTGGCGCCACTGCCCTGGTCTGGTCCCCCTGGGGATGAACCGTGAGTAGTCTGGAGGGCAGAGCCCAAGAGATCTGGATTCTAGTTCAGTTCTGCCCCAGGGTAACTCATGACCACATGAGTCTAGTCCCTGCTCTGAGCCTCAGTTTCCTACTCATAAGGTGAGCAGATTGGTCTAAAATTGTGATCTGGAGCGCTAGGGTTCTGGTGAGGCAGTGGGGTAGCAAGTAGGGTGTTGGCCTCACCCAGCACCTTCTCTACCCCGAGCAGCCTGGCATGAATCAAGCTCCACCCAAGATCTCATTTGAAAATAAGATTGGACACAACCATTGCTCATCTTTATGATGCTGGTTCATAAACCAAGGTACAGACAGAAGAGGGAGTACTATACAGCTGGAAAAAAGAGGATGCTCTCCAAATATTGATAAGGAAATATCTCCAGGATATATTTACTCAAAACAGTAAGGTACAAAATAATGCCTAGTATGCTATTTTTAAGTAATAAAAGGGGGAGAAATAAATATACCTGTATATGCTTGATTTGCATCAGGAGCCCGGTAAGGACTCCCATGAGTGCAGTGGAGGAGTTACCTGGTCCTGGGTGGGGAGGGGAGCTGAGGGGAGAATGGATAGAGCTCCAGGCAGAGGCCAGGTTTCTCAATGTTAATTTTGAGCCACGTAAATATATTACCATTATAAGAAAATAAAATTTAAGTTTGAAAAATATACCACTAGGAGAAGAAGGGTCAGGGGAAGGAGAGTTGGCCAGTTGGTCTCTACATTCCCTGCAACCCTGATGGACAGGCTGGAGGAGGAGCTAAGAGATGCCCGCACATGCCTATCTCCAAAGGCAGGGGGATGGGAGGTGACTTGGGCCCAGGGGTCTGGGGAGGGGGTTCTGTGGCCACCAAGCCCATATGCTGAGTGGCCAGGGCCTCCCGCTGCCTTTTAGCATACACAGTTGTTGGAGAAGCCCCCCTATGCCCAAGCCTCAAGCCCTTTCCTTGTACCCTGCCTGGCCTGGGCTTGCTGTCTCCTGGGGCAGCGGCCAGAGGCAGCCCTCATCAGCTGGCCAGCCATAACCTCCTCTATGCTGGGATGACTCCAGCTGACGCCAGCCCCAGACTGAGGCCTGAGGTACTGAACAGAACCGGGGTGGAGAGGTTCCCATTCTCTGGCTCTGGAACAGCTTCTTGGAAAAATCACAGAGCTGGCTTTCCTCAATCCACCTCTGAGTGGAGAGAAGAGGGTCTGTTCTGTCCTGTGGCCTTGGGCTACCGGCTGCCCTCCTCAGGACCAGCTGCTGGCTGCCAATCCATGTCGCCCTGTCTGTGCGGCTGGCTTCTGTCCGAAGGTGCCTGTAGAGATGCAGGTGGTCACAGGAGAGTCGGCAAGCCTTCATCAGCCTGTCTAAGGACTCCACACTCTCTCTGGAGTTTTCTGGCTGGCTTGCCAACAGGAAGTGTTCTGGCTGAGATGGGAGTGCTGCTGCAGGACCTCTGGGTGGGGTACTGCAGCCAGACCAGGACACACAGGAGCCAGGAGATGACTCCTGGACCCAAGAGAAGAGGGAAAGGGCTCAGCATTTACTGAGGTTTTATTATGTGCTGAGATTTGTAGTGAGACAGACTTGTATTCAAATCCAGGCTCTGTCAGGTGTTGCTCTGTGACCATGAGCAAACTACACAATGTAGTCTCTGAGTCTCAGTTTCATCATCTATAAAATGTGAATGACAATAATAATATCCCTGAAGATGAAATGAAATTAGCTATTAAATCACATGGTAAGGGACTTCCCTGGTGGCGCAGTGGTTGAGAATCTGCCTGCTAATGCAGGGGACACGGGTTCGAGCCCTGGTCTGGGAGGATCCCACATGCCACGGAGCAACTAGGCCCGTGAGCAACAACTACTGAGCCTGCGCGTCTGGAGCCTGTGCTCCACAACAAGAGAGGCCGCGATAGTGAGAGGCCCGCGCACCGCGATGAAGAGTGGCCCCCGCTTGCCACAACTAGAGAAAGCCCTCACACAGAAACGAAGACCCAACACAGCAAAAAAAAGAATAAATTAAATTAATTAATAAACTCCTACCCCCAACATCTAAAAAAAAAAAAAAAAAAAATCACATGGTAAGATAGCTGGTGCTGAAACAATATTGGCTGCTCTCTTCTTCTTGGGTATAAGGTACAAAGTTAATACCAAGCAGGGTTTAAGATCCTGAAACCACATGCCTGGGTTCAAATCCCAGCTCAATCACTTACTACCTGTGTGATCTTGGGCCAGCTAACCTCTCCGTGCCTGTGAAAATGGGGACAGTGAGTACATAGTTCACAGGGCTGCTGGGAAGAACAAATGAATCCAGAGCAGTGCTTGACCTGCAGTGAGCACGACACATGTGACCTCTTATAATTGTTGTGTCATCGACAGCCCAGCTGCAGCCCAAGTTCTCATGGAGACTTTCTTAGCTGACAAAATGTGCGAGCTGTAATCTGAGGTCTCTTCTGGAGCCAGGCTGGGCTGGTGAGGGTTTGTCCTAGTTGGTCTTTTCTGGGTCTACTTCTGACCAGGGGTGGTGAGATGGGGGGTGGCAGATGCTCAGATCAAGCCCATCCCCTCACCTCCACTCCAACCAGCATCTGTTTCCCATAAATCCCTCCAGTGCTTTGCCTGGAAGGAGAATGATCTTCCTCAGGAAACAAAGTTCTCCAAAACCACCCATCTGGGCAACCAGGCTGCTCATGGCGTGGGAGTGTCCGTCTGGGCCTCCTTCCCTCCATACATTGTCCCTAACAAATCTTAGAACCAATGACTCCCTTTTAGCACTACTGCCAAGGGAAGTCACTCCCCTTGTCCCGGCTGCAGGACGCCTGCCCCTTGGGCTCCCGACTGCCCACTGCTGCCAGCAACATGCCATCTCCCAGGCCACATGGTGACCACAGTGGTCCAAGTCCGTGCTGATCCGGGGCCAGCTGCCCATCAGCCCAGACCACTGCCCCCAGGAACACATTGTTGCTAGTCTGGGATTATTCCTTGTTCGAATCCCTTAAAAGAAAGCGCGTGGTTCTTTCTGCTGCAGCAGACAGAAGGAGGTGCTTCCAGAATATTCTGTTCCTGGACCCTGGCAGAGGCTGGCAGGGCCCCAGGTCCTTCCATCATCTCTCTCACTCTCTGCCTCCCTCCCACAGGGCCCTGGCACCCCAACTTTCTCTTCTCCCCTCCCATACACTCGTTTGAAGTTTTGCTCTTGGTGTCACCCGGAACGTGCTCAGATATAGACACATAAAGACACAATTTTCTGTATCTTCAGGCAAATGGGCAGCACAGCCAGTAGCCCATTAGTAGGAAGCCATTACTGTCGTATTGAAATAAACCCTGATATGTTATGGGTACGTTATTATGTCCATGTTACAAAATAAAATGCAAAACTCTACATTCACTTTCAAGTGAAACATGAGACTTCAAAGATAAACACTAGAATACAGATCCACCAAGCAAAGGTATCTTCTCCTTTGTTCACTGATATATTCCCAGTGCTGAGAAGAGGGCCCGGCACATTGAGGTGTTTGCTTAATGAACATTACACGAGCTTACAGTCTCAAGATCCAGGCTGGACTGCCTGACCTGGATACATTCCATCCCTTCTGCCTTTAGGGGAAATACTTGAGAGTCACTGGGTCATGTTATATACCATTTACTCCCCCTAACACTCCATGGCCTTATGTGATGGACACCTCCATTGAGCGGAACCACTGAGAACCTGAACTTCCCACTATATTTGAAGATGTCCCCACCGTGTGAGTCTTGGTGAGAGACTGGGCCTAACCCTCAATAAGAAACTTAAAAGGCCAGGTAAATATTTGACCTGCCACATAAGTGGGACCTGGACACACACCTAAGGAGCAAGTGATAGACAGACACCAGGTCAGATCAGAATTCCTTCTGCTGGGGCCCGGAGGAGCATCCAGTGTGTGCTTCCAATGGCCACGGTGCCTGAACCAGCTGCCCTTGGCTGTGCCCTGGATGCCCAGCACCTTTCCTTCCTGGTCTGAGCCTGTTCTGAGCCTGGTCCCTCCCTAATAATTTTTCAAGCTACTCAGCATCCTTCTCATACAGTTGTTCTCTGCATAAGTTACCAGAGATGTTTTCTGCAGCGTGAAATCAGGAACCTTCATGTCTGAACATAGATGCTATTATCTCCATTATCTGGATGAGGAAACTGAGATCTAGAGTGACATTGACTGAGCAGAGTACTACCATGTGCCAGGCTGTTCTCTGGTCTCAGTTCAGGGATGGGGGGCAGGTTAGGCATGTAAGGGGAAAGGCCCTGAGATGACAAAGAGGAATTGGAAGAGCTCTCAGTGGCTGGAGGGAGGGAAGTGATTAGGCTGTAGAGGTAGAAAGGGCTCAGAGCTGGCAGAGCTTTGGCGATGATGCTTTGGAGTTTGTGTTTCATCCTAAGAGAAGCCGTCCAAGCTATCTTAGATTGAGTTCATTCCAAAGCACACATTGCGGGAAAGGATGGAAATAGAGGAATCAGCTAGAAGCTTATGGCAGGAGTGCAAGTGAGGGGATGGATGGATCTGGACCAGGTGGCGGCTCTAGAGAGGAAGAAGAGTGGATGGATTCACAAGTATGCTGTGAAGAGCATCTGTGAAAGTGGTGCTACTGACCAAGATGGAAAGATGAGGAAGGATCAGTGTGTGTTGTCAGGGGCAGGGCGATTCAAGAGTTGGGATTGGACATGGTGAGTGTGAGGTGTCCTGAGACATCCAGGGGGAGAGATCAGGAGGCAGTTGGATATGACTCTGGATCTCAGTAGAGATCAGCTCTGGAAGCACAAATAAGGGAACTGTCATCATACTCACTTCATTCAGTATCTTCTTAAATGTCACATCAATAGAGCAACCTGCCCTGCCCACCCACATAAATAGCAGCCTTGCCCACCCTCCACACTCCAATAACTCTCTCTTCACCTGTTTCCCCTTTTTCATGGCATTTATCACACAGAGACCTGATATAATATATATGGTTTGCATATTCTCCATCTCCTGTACTAGAGTGTAAGCTCCATGAGGGCAGAACTATTGGTTCTGTTCTGCTGTCTGTCCAGTGCCTAGAACAGTGCCTGGCACACACTCGGTGTACAATAATATTTGTCGACTGAGTGGAATCTTAAAGCCATCGGACTCGATGAGCACAAGAAGGCACACAAAGAAGAGGTGGTCTAGGCCCAAGTCCTGAGGACCTGAGACACTCAGACGATGGGAGAGTAGGAGAAGGAGGGGGAGAAAGATGGAGGAGAGGCTGAGCAGCAGGAGGAAAGTCACTCCAGAGAAGGGCTTCCTGACTCAGGTGAATTATGCTGAGAGGTCTAGTGATGAGAAGGTAAATACACCTTGAGTTGCCAACATGGTGCTCACTGGTGACCTGGTGAGAACGATTTCCACGGAGAGGTGGGAACAGAAGTCAGAGCCGGGGTTAGAGCATAGAAGCTCTTTTCTCCATTTGGGCTGGGCTGTGGGCGGAGGAGGGAGGGAAGGAGGGAAGGCTACGGGGTTTGAGAGGGGCGGGCGCCCTTTCCAATCCCTTCCTCATTCCAGCTGCAAACAGGTCTGAGTCAGAGGTGACCCAGGTGAGCTCAGACAGGCAGGGCCACTTTAGACTGTCCTTTCCAAACGTCCGCGATTCCCCTTGATGCCTTCAGGGTGAGGGGGCAGGAGGTGATCACGTCCCTGTGTCGCAGTTCATTCTGCCAGAGCCCCGTGAACGTACAGGTCTTTCCAAAGCCAGCCTTGGGCTGGAGGACGCAGCTGCTTCCCTGGGCTCAACTGAGTCCTGGTGTCTATTTGACTCGTTTGTTAAGCATCCACTGAGCATGGGGCTGGGGAATTGGGCAGAGAAGGGACGGGGAGGCCAGTGTTGGGGTGGGTGGAGGGGCAGAGGGGAAATTGGTCAGGCTCCACATAAGGGAAAACATTGAAGAAACTGGGGACGTTTAACCTGGAAAGTCGGAGACTCAGGGTTGAGACGGGAGACATGAAGATGATGTGAAGATGGGTGGCAGGTCACCATGTAGAGGTGACACTGGATTTATCCTGGTTGGAAGCTTCAGTGGGGAAGCCCTGTGTGTATAGATCAGGGACCTCAGCCCTCCCTCTGAGCAGAGCTTAGGAGACAGTGAATCATCTGTCCTTGGACATATCCAGGCCAAGGGTCCATGGCCCCCCGGTGAAAGGAGTCAGGTGGCAGGTGGGAGGTGGAGTAGGGCTCAGGCCTCAACCTGGTGGCCTGTGGTCCAGAGACAGCCCTGAAGATGTTCCCATGGGCCAGGGTTTCTGCACAGCCAAGGTCAGCTGGGCCGAGTGGCAACCGCCCAGTGCGGCCAGACCTGCGTTCTTAATTCTGACAAATATCAGACCTGGGTCACTCACTTGTTCCCGGACGGGCCCCTTAGGCATTTGGGTTGTGAGCCCTGACCACACTCATCACCCTCTGCCTCTCTAGGTTCACCCACAGGCCCACCTGGGGCAGGAGGGGAGGCGGCAGGACCTTCCCACGGGCTCAGGTGGGAGCACATGGCACGAGTGCCCAGCAATGACTGTGATGCCAGATGAAATCTGGACCCCATCCGGCTCGAGACCCCCCACTGCCCGCCCCTCCTCCCCGCCCACACGCTGCCACGCTGCCAGGGTCTATCATGGTCTCAGGGATGGGTTGTTTCCACCCAGGGAGCAGAGTCACACATGGGGCCTCCTGCCCTGGAGCAGAGACAGTCCCCAGGGCAGGTGCTCTGTGAGCTGAGATGAGGGACAACATAAGGACGTGTGCCCTCACCCTGGCCCAGGAGGACGGCCCAGGGCAGGATGCCGGCAGCAGTGGGGGAGATGGAAGGTGACCGGTGGACTGGGGGGGAAAAGGGGACTGGACACTAACCTGGGGAAGCACAGTGGGGCAGCTAAAGGGATTGGGAAGAAGAGACCGGAAGGCAAGGTGGTGCTGAGAAGCCCAGCTCTCCCTTCCCCCTCTTGACTGGGACGGACCCTGACCTATGCTTTTCAGATCTGAGGGCAGAAGACCAGGAGGGAGTGGTCTTCATTGGGAGGAGATTCCAGCTGATGCCTGACCAGACTGGGGCAGATTTCACCGTGGCCCCATTTGTTTCCATGCCGGCTACAGGAGTTGGGACTAATATCCCCATTTTACAGAGGAGGAGACTGAGGTGAGACTTGCCCAGGGATGAGTAGAGCCACTAGGTAACAGCAGGGCTCCTGGGTGTGTCCCAGGTCTGCTCTCTGAGGAACTGCTCTGGGCCACCAGGAGCAGGTCTGGTGGGGAGGACAGAGCTTGGGCTCAGGAGCCAGGCTTGGTTTCCTAAAGGTAATATGGGAAGTAAACCAGCCCCAGGCAGGGTCACTGGAGGACAGTGTAAGGTGATGTGTTTGAAGCACCTATCACAGTACTAGTCACAAACATCACCTTCCCTGTTTCCCTCCTTCACAACCTCGGCGAATAAACCCAGCATTTGCAGGCATCAACCCCAGGTGGGTGGGGACCCAGGGAGGTCAGGAGTCTAGAGGGGCAGCAGGAGCAGCTCTTCCTTCTATTAGGATCAGTGGTGATGCTGCTGTTTATGGGTCCCCACCACCCCCAGCCTGGGGCTGGACACCCTGCCTATGGGATCTCAGTCCCCTTCTCAGTCCCTTTGATGGCCAGGGGCCCTGAGCTCAGAGGGAGACACTCAAGCCAGGTCTGCTGACTGAAACTGGAGTCTCTCTAGAGCATCAACCCATGTGCTTCCCATGTGACTGTGCTTCCCTCCGCTGAGAAGCTGGCTGGGCAGGAGGCAGGGAGCCCGGGAGAGGGGCCGGGGCCACAGCACACACTGCCCTCTGGGGACAGACCCTCACCTCGGGGCCCACTCGGGAGGTAAGGGGGCCTCCCCGTCTTTCCTCTCCCCTGAGGGCATCCAAACCCCAGAGCCAGAAGCAGGAGGTCTGGTTAGAGATTTCCTTTGGGAAAGCTTTTCCTCTGGGAATCCTTGTTCCTCTCCTTTCAAGGAAGCCTGAAGCCCTGGAAGGAACCTTGGGCTGGGAGTCAGGGAGCCTGGGCTCACCTTCCAGGCCAGGCTGTACCACTGTACTAGGCCCCTCTGAGCCTCAGCTCAGTGGCTGAGCAAGGGCATCTAGAGGGTCCCTGGAACAGCCGCCTAACCATGTTAAAGACCCAGCCCCTCACACCACCTGCCAGTGTCCCTCCCGCCGGTTCTGACTGCAAGGCAGCCTGGGAGCGAGACGGCCCAAGGGCTCCACTTGGCGGCCACGCACACAGCCAAACGTGCAGCCACACCCAGCAGCTTCCAGTGTTCATTAATTAATCTTAAGGGCAGAGGTCATGACCCTAAAACATGGGAGACAGGGCAGGAGAAAACCCAGAGAGATCAAGGTGCACCTCCCCAACCCTTCCCAGACCAGGCTTTCAGAGTCAGTGGTGCAAATGGAAGGTACCGCCATTGTAAATCTGTCTGAGTGTAAAGCACTGGAGTTTGGGGTCGGATGGGCCTGGACTTTAATCCCTGGGGTTCTTAACCTCACCTCGAGTCCCTCACCCATGCAGTGGGCCATTTAGGGCACATCCTGCAGGACTACGGCCCTCTCTCTGCATGAGCAGGCAGCCAAGGGAGATGGCAGGGTCAAGGCTGGATCCATGACAGGTGTCCACCTGGTGGTGCTCAGCCCTTAGGCCAGTGGCTCATCCATGGCTGCACGTCACAATCACCTGCCGCTTGGGCAGTGCTTCTCAAAGCATGGTCCCCGGACCAGCAGCAGAACATCAACAGGGTACTTGTTGGGAATGCAGATTCCTGGGTTCCACCCCAGACCTTCTGAATCAGAAACTCTGGGATGGGGCTCAGCAGGCTCCAGGTGATGCTGGTACTTGGTCCAGTGTGAGAACACAGTGCTTAGCTACTGGGGGGTGCTGAGAAAGCTCCTCATGTGATTCAGATGTCTTAGGATTCAAAATCACCTGTGAAGGTCAAAATACTAACAGGTGCCTGCCTCACCCCCACTCCCCCACCCTAACTTCCACCCCTAGGGAGTCTGGTTCAGTGGAGCCGAAGCAGGACCCAGTCAGGGATTAAAATAACAACTCTGCAGCTGATTCTACTGCACAGTCACTGCTCTGGTTTGGATCCTTCTCTCCATACCCTACTCATGCCCTTCCTTTAGAGAGCCAGGCCCTGCAGCAGAGGGCAGCAGTTCTCCTAGAATGCCGGGTTGTGTACAGGATAATCACCAGTTATCGAATTTGGAGGCTGCTTGAGCTGTGACAGGCATGGTCCTGGACACTTTGTTACAGCATCTCACAAGAACCCTATGAATTGTTAGAAGTTCCTGCTTTACAGATGGAGAAACTGAGGCACAGAGAGGTTAAGTAATTGGCCCTAGGTCACACAGCTACTAATGGCAGAACCCAAATTTCAACCTAGTTCCCACAGATTCCAGAGTCCACCACCTTTGCTTCCTTATTTTACAAATGAGAGGTGGGATGACTTGCTGAAGGTCACCAGGGGTGGCACCCATCACTCCTCCTGTACCTTTGCCTGGAAGCTCACCAGTGCCCTGGAACCAATTTCAAGATGGGATGAATGGACCTCTGAGTGGGTGTCACCCCCAGGAAATAATGCCACGCTCCCAGGAATAAATGCAACTGGAAAAGGGAGGTGGAGGCAGGGTATTTGGGGTTTTTGTTTTAAGTTTTATTTATTTATTTTTGGCTGCATTGGGTCTTTGTTGCTGTGCACAGGCTTTCTCTAGTTGCGGTGAGGGGGGTTTCTCTTTGTTAAGGCGCGTGGGCTTCTCATTGCAGTGGCTCCTCTTGCTGCAGAGCATGGGCTCTAGGAGCAGGGGCTTCAGTAGTTGTGGCACGTGGGCTCAATAGTTGTGGCTCATGGGCTCTAGAGCACAGGCTCAGTAGTTGTAGTGCATGGGTCCGCGGCATGTGGGATTTTCCCGGACCAGGGCTCAAACCCGCGTCCCCTGCATCAGCAGGCGGATGCTCAACCACCACGCCACCAGGGAAGCTCTGAGGCAGGGGTATTAATTAAGTCACAGGAACTTCTTCCTGGACCCACAGGATTCAAGACGTTAAGGAAATTGACACTTGTCCCTATCCTGGCTCAAGTGTTCGTTGTCTTCTCAGTGCTAGGTGGTGTCCACCAACACCCGGCTCAGAGAGAAGAAAGAAAAAGACAAGAGGAGAAGCCGAGGGAGTAGAGAAAATATAGAGCCATTTTATTGCTAAAAATATTTTCCCAAAAACAAGGGCATTTTTGTTTTGAAGACACAAAGGTCTGTAGTCCTTGGGGAGGGGGCTGAATACCACCAGACGGGCAGTCCTCATAGTCCTCGAATTCTCCTGGAGATTCGGTAGAGCTCCATTGCTGCCCTGGCATCTTCCACCGAGTTGTGTCCCGACACGCTGTCCTGCAGACACAGGTACAGAGTGGGGACTTGGGGTGCGGCTGAATCCAGGCGCCCATGTGACCCGGGCCTTCCCTGCTCACACCCTGACTTCCGGGGCTAAAGTGGGTCAGTGGGTGAGTCTCCCCAGGCCTCTGACACCCTGGACTCAGCAGGTGGCTGGAGCAGGCCTGGCTTCACCCATTAGCACTAGATCCAGGCATGGCCAGGCACAGAATCCAGCATCCTGAGGGCCAGGCTGTGCCCTCCAGGCGCTTACAATCCGCTGGGTGTGGGCCGGGCACTGCAGACTTGGCCTCAGACCCAGAGGGGCTGAAGCAGTTCTCACAGGGAGCCCCAGGGCACCGAGGAATGTGGACACAGATGTTTCTAAGGGGCTCCTTGCTCAGCACATGAACAGGGCTCTTCAGTGAATCCACGTGCTGACACTCTGTCCTCGGTTCCTGGTGCCGCAAGCCCAACAGAGGGGCCCGGCATCAGGCCCATCCCCTGTCTCCTACACGTTCCTGCTCCCCAGCCAAGCCACCCCCCACTCCTCAGGCTGGGGCTCGGGCTCTCCCCTCCCCGGCGCCCCCTCTCTTGCCTCCTCCACTAAGACACCCCCATCACACTCCACTCAGACCTGGTGTCCTGCCTGCCCCCTGTCCTCCGTCCCTGCTCCAGGACACCTGCCCTCCCCTCTGTGGACACGCCCCACAGATGTGCTGAGGCTCAGGTCTTGGGCCACCCTCCGTTCAACCACGAGTTTCTCAAGGATGGGCTGGGCCTTGCTCACCCGGGTGCTCAGCCTCTGGTCCAGCCTGGCCCAGAGCAGGTGCCTCATAAACATCCGCTGTGCTGGAAGGGCCCACGTGTGGCCGCGGCTCCTAGTGTCCAGCCCGCCTCCCTGGGCCCTTCCACCTCGGTGAGCTCCCAGGCCCCAGCACACGCCTGCCGGCTCCTGGAGACTGCTTTGCCTGTGGGTTTGAGCTCAGGGTCCCTCTCTCACTTTTGGAACCCCCCTCGTTGGATATCTGCCGCTTTCCTATCTGGGGGGGCAATTCCAGAGGCTTCTGCCTGGGGCTCTGGGGGGGGCCTGCTCTGTGGCTGCAAGTGCTGAGGAATTAGGGCCCCGGGAGCAGCAGCAGTTCCTGCCTAAAGGGAGGTGTGTGTAAATAGTGTGGCTCCCTGGATACATCTGCGCTCTGTGCTCTACACCATTTCGCAGAGTTAGGCAGGGGGATTGAGCTTCAGTTACCCACAGGGAAACTGGCATGATTTTGAAAACACACAAAAACGCCTTGACTGGGTGCCTTCCCTTCCCTGCCGCTCATCCTCACTCTACCAGGGCTTCCTGGGTCAGCTCTCACATAAATGCCCTGCCCTCCTGGAGAAACCCCTACCCTCTCACACAGCCTCTCAGGACTAAGGGGAGGCTGAGCATCTTTGGGGCCAAATATTTGCTCCGCAGCTACTGGGAGACTTTACAGTTCTAGCGGGAAGGGCCAGGCCCCCAGAGCCGGCAGTCCGGCCCCAGGCTGGGAAAGGGGTGGTCCTCACCTGGATGCGCCACCCAAGGAGGCGCTGGCTCAGCACGCGGAGGGAGACACGGCGGCAGTGCAGCAGGCGGGCCTCACGCCAAAGAAGCTTGTCCGCGGTCGTGTCGTAGATGGCGTAGTTCCTCATGTTCTCCTTCAGCGCCTTGAAGTCGTGCTTCAGGTCGTGACCCACCACCAGCTTGCCTTTCAGGAGCTGCAGGATCTGGCCAGGAAGACATGCACCCTACACGTCACCCAGGGTACTTCAGGTGGGTCTGGGGCAGCTTGGTGCCATCACGGGGGGCTGGCCTGAGCTGTATGACTATGAGCAAAGTCCTCCTGGACTTGCTGTGTGACTATGAGAAAATCACCATCCCTCTCTGGGCTTGGAACATATACACCATTGATAAAATGAGGAGACTGGACCAGGCCCCTTCACCCTCAACAGTTTAGTGATGCCGGAAGGCCCATCCCAACTCCTTCCGTGGTTTCTGTGTGATAGCAATGGCCATGAGCCAGGCATTCGTTGTGCATCACATACATTATGTCGTTTAATCCTTTTAACAGCCCTCCTGTGGCAGGCGGGTTGACCTCCCAGAGATGCCCACTCCCTAATCCCCAGGCCCTGTGACCATGTTACACGGCAAGGGAAAAGTAAAGTTGCAGATGGACTTGAGGTTGCTAATCAAATGACCTTAAAATAAGGAGAGTTTCTGGATGATCCAGGTGTGCCCAGCATAATCCCAAGGTCCTTATATGTGGAGGTCAGAGAGATCTGACATGTGAACTGGACAGGCTGCCTCTGGCTATGGAGGTGGAGGAAGTGGCTGAGAGTTCGGAACAGGGGCAGCCATAGAAGCAGGCAAGGGCAAGGAAACAGATCCCCCTCCAAAGGCTCCAGAAATGAACACGGCCCTACTGACACCTTGATCTCAGCCCAGTGAGACCCACATCGGACTTCTGAACCACAGAAGTGTAAGACAATAAATTTTCGTTCTTTTAAACCAGCCGGTCTACAGTTCTGTTACAGCAGCCATAGAAAACCCATACAGCTATGAGGGAGGGTTGTGTTTAACTGAATTTTGCAATTGACAAAACTAAAGTGCTAAGAAGTGGAGTAATTTACTCAAGGTGACTCTGATGAATTTAAAATATTTGCAGATTCCTTGACACTCCTCACAGAAAAGATGGAGTCTAATTCCCCTCACCTTGAATATGGGCCGGGCTGTGTGACTTCTGATCTCTCTGTGGGGCCAGTGTCCCGGGAGCCCTGAGTTACCCTGAAGCCACCATGCTGGGGAGACCACCCTGACGTAGGGAGATGTGCCCAAGGAGCCCCAGCACCAGCCACAGCACAGGTGGGTGAGCGAACCATCCTGTGATTCTAATCCCGGGCCTGCCAGGTGCCTCAGCCAACCAGCTGTCCCCGTCTGCCGAGCCCTGCCCAGACTGCAGATGCCTGAGCGACATAAATATTGACACTGTTTGGAGCACTACGTTTTGGGGTGACGTGCTAAGCATCATTAGATAACTGGGACAAGTCACACCGTTAGTTCGTGGCAGGGCCAGCCCTCAGAGCCAGCTTATCACCACCACATCGTGCTGAAAGAGCTGCCTGCTCCAGACCTCCGCCAGCCCAGCTGCCAAGCTGCAGAGGGCAGCCCTCAGGGTGCCCCAGTCCTGTGCCCTGCACGTATGCCCAGGCCTCCGTTCTCACCTCCTCTACCACGGTGGCCCTATGGAGAGCCTCAATCATTGGCCACACAGGTGGGTCACCTTTCCTTCCCTTGGCTGCCACTGGGGAGGACAGAAGGGGGACCTTGGAGCGAGCTGTACCAGGCGCCAGCTGAAGGGCGGCTCATGGGCATCTCAGGCCCCCCTAGGATGGCTCTCCGGCAGCCTTCATCTCTTCCTCTGTGCCCAAGGAAGGAGCCCTCTGGATGGCTAACACCGTCTGGTGTCCTGCTTCTGCTTCTAGTGGCTTCCCCAGACATCCCATGGGGTGTTTGACTTGCTCTCCCTTGTGGCCACTTTGCAGAAAGAAGCTAAGGCTCCAAGAAGTGAGGTGACCTGTCCACGATCACAGCACGGGAGGCAGAGTCGGTCCATCCACCGTCAACAGGTAATGTCAGCAGCCTGCCCCACCGGTACCATGGTTTTCTTGGGGTCCTCCTCTGGACAGACCCTCACCCAACCTAGGGACTGGAGAAAGCACTCAAAGAATAAAGCTGGGCCACTCCTGAGGGACACCAGTTCTTGTCACACTTGGGCTTAGGAATCCCCTGGTGAATCTCACCAAAATCTGGATTCGGATGTGGGATTCTGCATTTCTAACAGGTGGTGCTGATTCTGCTGGTCTGTGGGTCACCCTGAGTAGTAAGGGCACACGACCTCAGAGCAGCAGCTTGAGGGGAATCCTACGTGTGGAGGAAAGGGCTCTGGCAGCACACAGGGGATGGGTAGAGGCCCAGGGCCAGTGGATGTGGCCGTGCTGGGCAACTGTGGGTCACACGCCTTTCCTTGCTGACATCCTTTATGTTTCTGAACAATGGGGCCTGTTTTCCTGTCTATGAGCTGACTCAGGCCCAGTTCACACAAAGCTCTGAGGGGACTGTGTCACCCTAGAGTCAGCCACAGCAGCTGGTCCCAGGCGTAAGAGGGCCGAGTCATTGTGAGGTAGATTCCCGGGAAATTCATCACTTCCCGAGCCCCAGGGTCCCGGTGGTGGGGGTGGGGGGAGAGGGGTACATTCAGGACCATGAGACTCATCATGAGACAAATAAAATAAGAGGTGGACAAGCAGAAGGAAGGAAGAAGTAGGGAAAGGAGGAGAACAGTCTGTTTAGCAGAGAGATGCCAACCCTTCAGGACAAAGATGCCGGGCACCGGGCAGGGAAAGGCTGCTGCGACTCGCTATGTGGTCTCAGGGAAGTTGAAGACGGTCTCTGGGCTTCAGTTTCCCCATTTGTAAGGTGAGGGCCTGGCGACGTGAGGCTCCACGGACTTTCTGTGGCAGGGCTGGGAGGGAAACCCAGGGTGGTGTGGAGGTGCCAGCTGGAGGGGCCTCAGGGCTGTGTGACCTGCTGGCTTCGGACCTGCCCTGAATCAGTGTCATGAGGCGGGTGTGTCAAACACAGCGGAGGGAGGCTCAAATTCCTGGAAAGAACTGGAGTGGGTGGGGAAAGGGACATGCATCGATCTGTTCTCATTGCCTGGCACTAGGCCAGGTACTTTCCTCACCTCATCATGGGGCCTTTCAACAAGAGTGTGTCATTTTATAGTGAAGTGTCATAGTGTCATTTTATAGTGAAGGGGGTTGTGGATCAGAGAGGGTAAGAGGCTTGCACAGGTCACACAGCTGGTGAGCTGATTGCTGAGATGCAGTGTCCAGATCTGCCTGACCCTGTCACTATTATCACAGTTGTTATTATTACTACCTACTGAGAACCTAGGGATTATATTAGCATTATTAATTTCAGGGTGGAAATTAATAATTTCTACTGCTGGGCCCATGATGGCACTCACTGAAGATTTCTTGAATCATGAATATGGCCCCTGTGAGGCGGGGATTGTCATGCCATCTTACCAACAGGGAAAGGGGGGTGCCAGTGGTGTGTACCCATGTCACATGCAGAGGAGTGACAGGCCCTGGTGTCTGCCTGAATTCTCTTTCCACTGTGTTTTCCCAGGCCTGATCAAAAAAATCACCCGAGACCCTTGTTAGAAATCCAGAGGGCAGGGCGCTACTCCAGACCTGCGGAATCAACATCGCCAGGGGAGGTGCATTAGCAAATGTTCCAGGGTATTCTTCCCATCTGCCAAGTTTGGAAATCCCGGCACGGATGCCTGTCCAGCCCCTTAGCGCCCGCTGCTCACATCATGCATCCATTCTTCCATCTGCCCGTTCATTCATTCCTGGCTGCCAGGAGACGTGATTATAAGGGACTCTGAAGAATGTTGCCCTTGTGGAGGCCCAGGTCCCCTACTGGCATCTTCAGGAGTGACCCTGGTCCCCCTCTTTCCTTCTGTCCCCTGCCAAGCTCTCTGGGTACCCCTGCCCCCAGCTTCTGTCTGCTTACCCGGGGTAAACCTGGATGACGAAGTCATCCTCCTCCATCTGGCTGAGCCCCAGAGAGACCTGCCAGGTGGCAGGGCCCCAACAGGGCACTCCAACCCAGGCAAGGGCTACAGCACTGGTACAGCTGAAACCAGTCCCTGTTCACAAGCTACTGTGGCTTCCTTTCTGTTTCCCACCTAAACCACGATGCCACACAAGATTTCGTTTCTTTATCTGCAAACTAAGAGTGTCATTATCATTCCCCAATCCCAGTCATGGGCTGGATGCTACTCAGCATACCAGGTTAACATTAAAAGAGCATTTACTTACAAAAATGAGTTACAGTCTATGGACAATTACTGTTAGATTAAAAAATGAATTAAAAGAGCATTGACCTGTCAGGTGAGAGCCCTGCATCTGAGCACTGAGTTGTAGCCCAGCTTGCTGTGTGTCCTTAGCAAGTCACTGCCCCTCTCTGGACCTTGGTCTCCTCGCAGGTTCCTTCCTGTGCTGACAGTCTGATTTGTGGGGCTCTCTGTAGAACAGGGTTCTCAGCCTTGGGACAACTAACATTTGGGGCCAGATACTCCTTTGGTGTGAGTGTGTGTCCTGTACATTGTAGGATGTTCATTCAGTACCATCCCTGGCCTCAAGCCACTGGATGTCAGTAGCAGCCTTCCGCACCTCACTTATGACAATCAGAAGTGCCTCCAAATCCTCCTGCACTGTTGGTGGGAATGTAAATTGATACAGCCACCATGGAGAACAGTATGGAGTTTCCTTAAAAAACTAAAAATAGAACTACCATACGACCCAGCAATCCCACTACTGGGCATATACCCTGAGAAAACCATAATTCAAAAAGAGTCATGTACCAAAATGTTCATTGCAGCTCTATGTACAATAGCTAGGACATGGAAGCAACCTAAGTGTACATCAATAGATGAATGGATAAAGAAGATGTGACACATATATACAATGGAATATTACTCAGCCATAGAAAGGAACGAAACTGAGTTATTTGTAGTGAGGTGGATGGACCTAGAGACTGTCATGCAGAGTGAAGTAAGTCAGAAAGAGAAAAACAAATACTATATGCTAACACATATATATGGAATCTAAAGAAAAAAAAAAGAAAAAAAATGGTCAGAAGAAATAATAAAAAAAATATATCTGATCTTACTGTAAAAAAAAAAAAAAAAAAAAGAAATGCCTCCAGATATTGCTAAATGCTTCCAGATATCGCCTCCGGATTTGCCCTTGTGGGCAAAATCACAGTGCACTGAGAACCACCGTTCTGGATGACAGTGAGACCTATAGGCATCAGAAGATAACAAGGCAGTTACCTTGCATTATAAAAGCAATGTCATCCTATTACAAAAAATAAAAAACAGAAAAGGGGTGAGGGGAGCCCCCTCAAAATCCTAGTGCCTCGTGGCTGCATGGGCCCTGGGTGGACTGGGGGCCTCAGTGGCTCCCTGGAGCCGGCCTGGCTTCTATGGCCTGGTCTATGGCTCACTGCTAGCAGGGCCCACTTGCAGGAAGAGACAGGCTGGCGAGCCACCTTTGAAAAAGGACTGCAAGAAACCAATGCCTGGTGAGCTGGTGGCTTAGCTGAGAGGTGTCGCCTGGACTTGTGGGGTCTGATAAATGGCTAATAGGCTTCTGCCCTTTGGGGGCTCCCCAGCATAGCTTGGGATCTGTGAGCCTGGTCTTTGGGATTAAACTACTGTGGGTGATGAGTGAGGTCAATGTGCCTCAGCGTCCTCGTTCGTGAAAACAGATGATGGCGGTTGCCTCATACCACAGCTTCACTCCAATGCTGCGCCGACACTACCTGTTCATACATCAGGCACTTAGCATTCACAGCCTGCATTTACACACTTTGATCACAGGATCAGAACATCACAAAGCAAGCCCTCAGGCCAGAAGTTGAGTCTCTGCTCCACCCCTTTCCTGGACAATTTGCTCAACCTTGTGCCTAAGTTTGCTCATCTGGTGAAATGGGGTGATGATACTAGTTAACTACCTCCCGGGGTTGTGGTGGGGCGTAAAGGTAGTGGGGGTATGAAAAGTGCTTAGAACAGGGCCCGGACATGATGCTGGATACACCTGTGCTGCTTCATCACCCCTGTGTTACAGAGGATCCTACTGAGGGGCACAGAGAGGTTTAGCAACAAGCCAGAGGACACAGGGCAATCAGGTGGCAGAGCTGGGATTGGACCTACATCCAGCCAAGTCTAAAGACAGTTTGCTAAAAGTCCGCATACCCCAACTAAAGATCCCGCATGCCACAATGAAGATCCAGCGCAGCCGAAGTAAATAATAAATAATAAAATAAATAAATAAATAATTTAAAAAAATAAATCAAGACAGTGCTTGCTCCCTACCCCCTGGGCTGTACGTGTATTACTGTATCTTGACAGCAAAGGCCAACACGAGGGCAGAGGCAATTCTCTTCCACGCAGCTGCCAGATACTCTTGTATTATGAAAATCAATTCAACTCCAATCCCACAAACATTCTCAGGGCACCTTCTATGTTCAAAGCACAATATCCAACCTGGGGCAGATAAAGTACATGGCAGGAGCTGTGGAGCTAGACAGACCCGTGTGTGTGGCTAGGCAAGCTCTAAAGTGTGTGGGCTATGGGAATTCCCTGGAGGTCCAGTGGTTAGGACTCAGTGCTTCCACTGCAGGGGGCACGGGTTCTATCCCTGGTTGGGGAACTAAGATCCCGAAAGCCAGGCGGGGCGGCCAAAGAAAGAAAGGAAGTGTGTGGGCTATAGCAAGGAGGGTGAGACCCACAGGGGGTTAGAGTTGTGGGTGGGGAGGGTGAGGGGGTCGGGCAGGGCCTCACACAGGACTCCTCTGGCCTGGGCCTGCCAGAATGGCAGTATTTCTAGGGAAAGGGATGGGGGATGGGAGAGAGTAGGGTTGGGTCTGAAGCACAGTGGGCGATGGCTGAGCTGAGAGAGAAGGCAGAAAATGTAGGTAGGTGGTACTTAGAGGACCATGGATGTTGGGTTGCCGGACCTTAGGCAATGGGAGCCTTGGAGGTACTTGAATCAGGGGGTGGGGATGGGAGCGGGGGCTATGATCTGAGCCAGGCCTGGGGAAGTGTCTCTGGCAGCAGGGTAGAAGACAGGGGCAGGGAGCGTACATTGTGCAGCAGGCAGAAAACGAGGGCCAGAATCTAAGACCGAGGTTCTCAAGGGAAGCTGGAGAGGGGACGGGGTGTAAAATCTGACTTTCTGCCTTGTTCTCTCCACAGGCACGTTGATGACCTTCAGCCATGAGCCAGGCACTGTGCTTAGGGATACAGACGACATCACTACACCCAACCTACACAAGGCCAGGAAGGAGGCATTAGTACTCCCCATTCACTGATGAGAAAACTCAGGCTCAGAAAGTTTCAGTAACTTGCCAAAGGTCACACAAACCAGTAAGTGATAGAGCAGGAAATGTGAACCGCAGATGTGGTTCCAGAGAGCTGCCCGGTCTTTAGATCCCCGCCTCCCTCCTCGAATGGCTAAGTGCCTACTCTGGACGGCACTCCGTGTCACACACTGGAAGGGCCCGGCATAATCTCCAACTGAGAAACAAAAGCACTTTGGCACCAAGTCTGGATGAGGACCAAGGTGTCCTGACTCCCAGGCCAGTGCTGGAGGGCATCCAGGGAATCGCATTTCTCTTCTGCCCTTTCTGCTGCTGGGATGGGGAGGGAGGCCGGGGAGGAGAAGGGACGGGGCCAAGCCACCCACCTGACTGCTCCGTGGGGATCTGAGTGTGGGCAGCTCCATGTAGTATCTCTGGGTCTCCCATCGGCACTTAAAGCACACCACCGTTCTTCGTGTTGCCCTCCCCTTCTCGGTGACTCACCTTTGTTCTCCTCTGTCCTAATGTTTCCTTCTTTCCGATCCTCGGGATGCTACTGATGACTAAGGCACTGCTCCCTGGGGTCTCTAACTCTTCTCTCTGCTGCCATCTCTTTCCTCACTCCCATCCATCTCCCCCGCACCCCCGTTCAGGTTTTCTTGACAGTGGTTTTCCTGCCATGCTATTGCTCAAGAGTCTTCGTGGCTCTCTATGGCCCACTGAGTTGCATACACAGACTCCTCCCTGCCCTTTGGCAAATAGCACCAGCCTCATGGAGCCTTTCCAGGACCACCCTGATGTACTCTGCCCCCTCCTCAGGGCTCCTTAGTACCCTCTTAGTACCTCTAGAACAGTGCTGTCCAATAGAAAGAAACATAACGTGAGCCACATACGTAATTTTAAATCATCACCAGCCATATTTTAAAAGGTAAAGAGAAATAGGTGAAATTAGTTTTAATGTTTTATTTAACCTAATATATAAAAATATATAAAATACTACCATTCTACATATAATCTATATTTTTAAATTATTGAAGTACTTTATGGTTCTTTTTTTTTTTTTTTTTTTTTGGTTTT
>NW_020175833.1:1721847-1736714 GCF_003031525.2 Neophocaena asiaeorientalis asiaeorientalis | reverse complement strand
TTTTTGCGGTACGCGGGCCTCTCACTGTTGCGGAGCACAGGCTCCGGACGCGCAGGCTCAGCCGCTCCGCGGCATGTGGGATCTTCCCAGACCGGGGCACGAACCCGTGTCCCCTGCACCGGCAGGCAGACTCCCAACCACTGCGCCACCAGGGAAGCCCTATGGTTCTTTTTTCATTCAAGCCTTTGAAATCCAGTGCATATTTTACACTTACAGCACATCTCAGTTCAGACAGACCAGCCACTTTTCAGGTGCTCACCTGTCACCCGTAACTGGTGGGACCCTACTGGACACAAAGCTCTAGAGGTTTTGAGCCTTTCACATTCTAGTTATCTGAACTTGTGCGAGTTGCTTAGTGTTATGGGTTGAATTGGGTTCCCCCTCAAATTCATTTGTTGAAATCCTAACCCCAACCACCTCAAAATGTGACTTATTTGGAAATAGGGTCATTACAGACGTTATTGTTAGGATGTCATAATGGAATAGGTTGAGTCCCTAACAAATACAACCGATATCCTTATAAAAAGGGGAAATTTGTGAGACATGCACACAGGGAGAACGCCATGTGAATATGAAGGCGAAGATTGGGGTGACATTTCTCCAAGCCAAGGAACATCAAAGATGGCCAGCAAATTGTCAGAAGCTAAGAGAGAGACACAGAACAGGTTTTCCCTTGCAGCCTTCAGAAGGAACCAGCCCTGCTGACACCTTGATCTGAGACTTCTAGAACTAGTCTCTAGAACTGTGAGAGAAGACATTTCTATTGTTTAAGCCACCCACTTTGTGGTACTTTGTTTCAGCAGCCCTACCAAATCACTGTTTAGGTTCAAGAGAGCCTCAGTTTCCTCATCTGTAATATGGGGACAACAAGGAAAGAATCCTAACAGCTAACAGTTTTTTAGTACTTATATAGGCACTCTCTCCAGGCCCCTTTCCAATCCTCACAATAATCCTGTGAGATTGCTGCTGTCATCACCCCCATTTCCTTTTCCAGATGGTGAAATGGGGTACAGAGAGGGTGAGGAACTTGCTCAAGGTAACTTAGCAGGTAAGGAACAAAGCCAGGATTCAAACTTGGCCCTCTTAGCTCTGAGCTAACAGCTCCTGAAGACACTTTTGGCAGACTGTTTTGTGAGGCATGAGCTCCTGGATGGAGCTCAGGAGAGCATCCAGTGAGTAGCCAGGGCTCAGAAAACAGGGACTATTGTTGTGGGCTTATCTCCGGCACCTGGAGCCTGGCACATGTGCAGTATGTGGGACTGAGGTGAACCTCAGTTCTTTGTGTTCTTCATGAACTTCCCCAGGGTGAGTTCACCTTCCCATGAATGACCAACCCTGGTGCTACTTCTAGAGTGGTTGAGTTTCGTTTTCTTTTAGTGATTCAGAGAAACAGAAAGTAGACTGGAGATGTCACAAGTTGAAGGGGAAGAGAATGGGAGACTTTGGTGTGCCACACCCATCTCTGTGAGTGGATGGCTTGTGGTGGGTCTGGGAGCAAGCTCTCCCTGAGCTCAGTGGACTCTAGCTGGCCTGTCTTTCAGGACCAGGAGGGCGCCCTACCGAGCGCCCAGCCAGTGAGGGCCTCCACGCAGGACCCGTCCCCCATTTCCCCCACAGGGCTCCCCAGAGGCAGCTGGTATAGAGGAAAGAAGGAGGAATCTAGCCCCCAAATCGGTATGCAGGGAACAGCAGGCAGGACTCAGCTTCCCCATCGTAAGACCAGCAAGGTGTACCAGATGCCCCGAAGGCTGCTCCCAGACACGAGTCTACGGTTGTCTGATGGCAGGAAGCCTCCTCAGGGATGTGATGGACACACCAACGGGTTTCTCATGCTCTGGTGCTCCCCACGCATGGGTGGCAGGGAATCTGACATGGCTGGGGTCACAGGCCACAGCCCCGGCAACCAGGGGAGGTGCTGGGGAAGTGTGTATGTGTGTGTGTGTGTGGGGGTATATGTATGTTGGCCTGGATGGCATATGGCCCTTCTCTTACCTCCAGCCTGGCCACGGCAAACGGGGTGGCCCCCTCCATGTTCTGAGCCGTGATCCCGCTGACGGGGGTTCTGTAGTCGGTGATCTCGCCCTCAGGCCGGATGAACTTGTCATAGAGCACGGTGCCGTGGTAGTCTACGAGGCTGCAGCGAGCCAAGCCACTCTCCTTGGAGGGCCCCAGCCCCACCATCTCGCAGTCCATGGCCACCACATGTGTGCCTCTTGCCATGTTCCACCGGGACCCTCAGATGTGCTGGAGAGGGGGCGGCAGGAGGGGCATCACATGAGGGCCAGCTGAGACCCCAGGCGTCCTCAGCCACCTCCCAGCCAGCCTACACCCTCTGCCCTGCCTTTGTCACAAACACCACCTGGCACAGACGGAAGTTGGCCTCTTGCCACCCCAACTGGCTTCTTCAGCCGGCAGTCCCAGGGCCTCTCTCTGGTCCTGCCCGGCAGCCTCAGGACCAGGATACTCCCTCCCAGCACCTCCCCTGGCTGCTACCCCAGAGAAATGCCTTGAACCCACCACCCTGTCTCCCACTCTTACCGGCCTGCCTCTCTGGTGCCCCTTCTCAGCTACTGCAGTTGCTCTTAGCAGTGACTCATCTCTGACTTCAAGCCGGGAATCCTGACCCTGTTTCAGTTTCTGGTTTGGTATCAAGTGAAATCAGGGGCGGGAGGCGGGGCACGTGGACTGGGCTGCTTCATCTCCTCGGGCGGCTCGGGAGCTCAGTGTCCTGAGTCAGAATTGACCAAGCTTGCCGGCTCCTTGTCTGGGTGTCCCTTTGCCCCTGCCCTCCACCTAATCGTTCAAGCCCTCCCCCTCCTCAGATGACGCAGCTGATGTGGATGGAGTGGATTGCAACATCTGTCTTTCATTTCTCACCCTCTGCCCGGGGAATAAACATCCCCAGGACTGGAGCCCAGGGAATGTCCCACAACTTCCGGGGCCACCACCAATCTGAGAACTCTGTGAGGTTTTTTTTTTTTTAATATTTATTTATTTATTCGGCTGCACCAGGTCTTTGTTGTGGTATGCAGGCTCTTAGTTGTGGCACGCAGGATCTAGTTCCCTGACCAGGGATCGAACCCGAGACCCCTGCATTGGGCGCATGGAGTCTTAACCAATGGACCACCAGGGAAGTTCCCCTGTGAGGTCTTTTATGGGGGCAGGGAGAGCTGCCTCTTGGGACACTGAGGTTATTGATTGGGAAGGGCAGGAGAAGGTTGGGGTGCAAGAGGGGCTAGCCCCCACTGCCGACCCAGTAAAGCCCTACGGCCTCTATTGGCTCAGGGATGCCTCAGAAAGGGTCATTGGTCTGCCCTCGACGTGCTCTGCCTCCAGCTGGACTGACACTGTTTTGAGGACAAGGAGAAGCAGGCCTGGAGGGAGCCCCACCAGCCCGGCCATATTTCTCAGGGGCAACGCTCTCCCAAGCTAGAACTTTGACCCCTTAGAACAATGCCTAACACATAGGGAGCACTCAACATTTATTGAATAAATGAATGAGTTACATCCGGGGCAAAAATAGAATCAGCTTTAATGAGGAAATTGTCCACTATATACTGTGGTGAGTTGAGTGCTCCCATCTTGCCTCCTACCCCAGATCCATATGGAACAAGCTTTGAGCTGTCGAGCTGAATCTGACAGCCCCCCGTTGTCACAAAGATTTGTGGCTTGGAAAAGAATCTCCCCAGGTTCTCGGTGTTTTCACCAAGTGACATCCAGCTTCATTTAACAGACCTCAAAAAGAAAACCAGATACTGATGTACGTTTAAAGGATAAGTCATTGTTCCTGTTTGTCGCTCAACTGGTGGGAAGTTGAGTTAGAGGAGGTTATTTGGGGTTCCCATTCTGAATGAGCTACTTTTTCTTGAATTCAGCCTGTCTGGGAATTTTTTGTTTCTCAAATGCATAAAGGATTGTCACCCTGATTTAGGGGGAGATGAAGCAAAATTCCCGTTACTTTAAATGAACATGCATTGAAAAGGTAACCCCCTAAAGATCCAATTGGAGGTTTCTGTTTCTACAGTCCCCGTAGGACCCCATGCACCCTCTGGTGATCGGCCCACATCAACATCCCCACTACAGGCCTCACCCCCTCTCTTCCACTGGCCACCTCAGGACTCAGACAGAACACGTACTCACCCCTGCGATTCTTTTCCCCACGGGTCCTAAACCTGCTCCGTGGTCAACTCCAAACCTGCATCTTCCAGTCTTCTCTGCATTTCTCCTTTTCTACCCACATCCTACCCCAGTCCTCACCTGCCCTACCTCCATCTTCATGCCCTGCTCTAAATCATCCTTCAAATCTTACCAGATTAAGTTCTCCAAAATCGAATCTCTTACACTGTCATGGCACTTTGCTCAAGAACCTAGTGATTTCCTGCTGTCCAAAAAAAAATAAACAAACCTCAACTCCCACACAGTCCCCAAGAGCCTCTTACAGATCCCTCTTACATCTGTCCCACCTGTCTTTCCAATCTCATCTTGCACCACTATCCAATCTAAGACTCTTTTTTAGGTTTTGACCTAAATTGATGGCCTTCCATGTGTTCACATGTTGACTCCTTCAGAAGAGATCAGTCATTCCATAATTCATTTATCACGTGCTAAGCCCTAGGGTTAGCAGGGGTATAATCAGGTCTGCGCCTTCAGGTCAAGGAGATGTACAGTCGTGCTACAAGGTCAGCCCCTGTCCCACACCTTCAATTAGCACCCCCTTCTCACCTCCTTCCTGCACACTGGCTTCTTCTCTGTCCCCAGAGCCTGGGCATTTGCTGTGCCAGTCTGGAAAGCTCTTCCTCCAGGTTATCTATCCAGTTTTCTCCCTTTCCCTCAGGTCTCCCACCAAGGCCTTTCTTGGCCTCTATTTAAAACTACAGCCTCATCCCCTTCCCAGGTTTCTTCTATAAGAATTGATGCCATCTGAGATACTACATATTGTACTTGTTCACTTACTGTTCCCCCTCCCACTTGCACCTGGAACCCTGCCTGGATCACACTGAATTTTTTGAAATGTATTGTGCGCTCTGAGGTTGGACACAAACATTGGTGAGTAACAGCCTAGGAGAGGAATCCCTGACCCCAGCCAGGGGGATGGGATGGGGATTTCCTAGTGGGGATGCTTCCCAGGTTTAATTGGTGTCACTCATTGGCCAGACCAATCCACAAATTTCCTTGGGTAAGGGGGAAAGTGAGTCATTCAGGGCAAACCTCTCAGCCTTACAAGACACGCATCCTGCCAGTTGGCCCACCTGCAGTGCCTGTAGCAGGTTGAAGGCTGCCACTGTATGGCCTTCTCTGAACCCCCAGCATAGGACACAGGCCGAATGGATGAATCATAAGGGTGGGTCAGATACCTCTCCCTACAGGCAACCTGCCCTTTGAAATCCAGCTCAACTGTCTCCAACCTCAACTGGTCACGTACCCCTAAAATGTGTACGTGAATTTCTAAATTATATACCACAGATGGAAACACCTCAGTCAAATATCGGCAATTTAATGTGGTTCAACTTAAAACATGTCAAACTGTGCTATGGAATACTGTTTTTTTTTTTTTTGTGGCTGTGTCGGGTCTTAGCTGCAGCACACGGGATCTTAGATGAGGTGTGCGGGCTCAGTAGTGGCAGCGCGCGTGCTTAGTTGCCCTGTGGCATGTGGGATCTTAGTTCCCCAACCAGGGATTGAACCCGTGTCCCCTGCATTGGAAGGAGGATTCTTAACCACTGGACCACCAGGGAAGTCCCTGGGATACATTTTTTAAAACATAAAAAAGAATGTGTTAAACTATATACCAATAAATATACTCAACATTTCACTCAACTCAATGTTGAGTGAAAAAGATACTCAACATTACTAATCATCAGGGAAATGCAAATCAAAACCATATCACCTCACACCTGTCAGGATGACTATTATCAAAAAGACCACGAATAGCAAGTGTCGGTGAGGATATGGAGAAATTAGAACACTCGTGCACTGTTGGTGGGGATGTAAAATGGTGCCGCCACTGTGTAAAACAGTATAGAGAGTCCTCAGAAAAATGAAACACAGGGAATTCCCTGGCAGTCCAGTGGTTAGGACTTGAGCTTTCACTGTTGTGGGCCGGAGTTCAATCCCTGGTCGGGGGAAACTAAGATCCTGCAAGCCACGGCACGGCCAAAAATAAATAAATAAACAAACACAATTACCATGGTCCAGCAATCCCACTCCTGGATGTATACCCAAAAGAATTGAAAGCAGGGTCCTGGAGAGACATAGAAGCATTACTCACAATAACCAAGAGGGAGAAGTAACCCAAATATCTGTTGATGTATGGATGGATGAATGAACAAAAGGTGTCATATACATACAAATGAATTATTATTTAGCCTTAAAATGGAAGGAAATTCTGACACATACTACAACCTCGGGGACAAACTCTGAGGGCATTATGTTAAGTGAAATAAGCCAGACACGAAAAGGCAAATACTGTAGGATTCCACTTACATGAGGTACCTAATCAAATTCATAAAAACAGAAAGAACGGTAGTTGCCGTTGGAAGGAGGAGGGAATGAGGAGCTATTGCTTAATGAGTACAGAGTTTCAGTTTCGCAAAATAATACAGTTCTGGAGACGGGTTGCACAACATTGTGAATATGTTTAACACTACTTAACTCTACCCTTAAAAATGGCTAAGATGGTAAATTTTATATTGTGTATTTTATATTTAAAACTAAAAAAAGTTTTTAAACATAAAGTGAGTATATACCTTCAAAGAGAAAGAAGTTTAATAAACTTGTGCTCTATACTAGGGCAGTTATAAAATTTTCAAAAATAAACTATAGTGGGAAGCAGCCGCATAGCACAGGGAGATCAGCTCAGTGCTTTGTGACCATCTAGAGGGGTGGGATAGGGAGATATGGGGATATATGTATATGTATAGCTGATTCACTTTGTTATAAAGCAGAAACTAAGACACCATTGTAAAGCAATTATACTCCAATAAAGATGTTATAAAAAATAAAGGAAAAAAAAATAATAAACTATAAATTCTGTAGTATTTTCTTGCTACATCCCAAAGCATCATCTTGAGAGCCGCCCACCTCAAAGGTCAAAGCAGCCAGCAAGACTCAGCACCCCAGCATCACCACCATCCCTCCCCCAAGCCACCCTCCCACCCTAGCTGAAGAATTCAGAGAAAAGGCCACTTCACCCACTTTCCAATTGAGTTTTTTTCCAGGTTTTACAACAAAGCTGATTTTAAACCCAGTACATCTCCCCACTGCTAGCAGTTCCATCCTTCCTCAACCCACAGACCAAAGAACCAAAGCTACTTCTCAACTGTGAGTGTGGCGTCAGCTACAGACGTTTAAGGAACCTAGAACAAAGTCCTGGAGCCAGGAGAGACGTGGTCAGTGACTCAGCCCGCTCCCAGAGCAATCTGCGGCCCTGCTTTTGCAGTTGCATGGTTTCAGTGTCCCTCCCTTCCTGGCCCTGCTGCTTTACTCAGACTCACGTGAAATCCAAGCATCACGGGGAACGGTGAGAGCCCGGAACCTCTGAGTTGTCCTCAGCAGCCTGTGCCCCACCTGCTGGAACAGCCACGAGGACAGTCCTGTCTGGGTCAAAGCCACTCAACCTGAGGGTGTGTTCAGGTGTTACCCGGAAAGCCCAACACTGATCCTTAAAGAAAACACAGCCGGTCCGGCTTACTAGGTGCCAGGCACTGGGCCAAGCACTCAGCACTTCATCCTCCTAACAACCCTGTGAGGTAGGTGGTGTTATTATCCCCATTTTACAGATGAGGGAACAGACTCAAGAGTGAAGTCACACACTTGCCTAAGTCTCAAAGCTATTGAGTAGTGAACAAAGATGGGGCTCAAAGGTTCTGTGTGACCTGAGCTCCGGGTTACCCCAATACCCCCAAACTGTCCCTTAGGAAACAAGGAAAGAGGGGTAGGGGATGAATCCTGACACAGAACATTTTTAGAAATCTGGAGAAAACCCAGCCACCAGTGATTGGGGGCACCCACCCGAGTGCAACAGCTGCACAGCTGTCAATGCCTGGCCCGGCCCCAGCGGACCCGCCCTCTGCTCCCCTACAGACCCGTGGCCTTGCTCTCAATAAATAAAGATCCCTGTGGGCAATTCTGCACAGGGGTCCCAGAATTCAAACCGCTGTCTTGTTTCTCAGACTTTTGCTTA
Source organism: Neophocaena asiaeorientalis asiaeorientalis (assembly GCF_003031525.2). Taxonomy (NCBI): domain Eukaryota; kingdom Metazoa; phylum Chordata; class Mammalia; order Artiodactyla; family Phocoenidae; genus Neophocaena; species Neophocaena asiaeorientalis. The sequence goes on along the minus strand of NW_020175833.1, from coordinate 1,728,532 downwards.
AGAGAGCCTAGCATTGGGTGGGCAGGAGGAATGCCTGACTTGGGTCAAAATACATATGCGAGTCTCCACCCAAAGCTCATCTGCCTTCCCTCCGCCCAGAACAGTGCCTGGTGACTTCTGGTGGCAAGTGAAGACCCAGCTCCCCACGAGCTGAGGTCTCTGCTATTCCATTGTAGCCTGGCAGCTCCTACGATGGCTACAGCCAGGGATCCAGTCCTGAGAGAAAGGGACAAAATGACCCTTGAGTGGCCTTAACTCTGTAGCTTCAGGGAGTAGTTATTCTCCTGAAAATGACTGTGGAGGAAGAGGTAGATGGTGACAACAGGAAGAGAGCTTTACCCCAGGTCACTGGGGCAAGACAAGGGAATTCTTGAATAGGGACACCCACCCCCAAGGAGGGAGAGATCATCCCTTTAGAGAGCACAGCCTGGGGGTGGGGAGTCTGCTGGTGCATCCCCTACTCCTGCTAGGCTCAAGCAGCTAGCCCACCTGCCATTTTCATGGTGCCTATAAAGTGCCATCAGCAAAACCACAGAATCGGGGACTGTGCTGTGGGCAGATGGTGCCAACACTTTAGGCCCTGGGGGACACTGGTGGCATCCGGCCCCAGTCACTCTCCTGGTCCCCGCTCTCCAGTGGAGCTTCCCCTCCCTCACTCCGTTCTGCCCGGTGCCTCTCCTGTTCCTCTGCTGGTGCCCTGGGCCAGGTCCTCCGGCCAGTACTGGTCCTCCATATACTGCTCCATGTCTGTGCTGCTGTCGGGCTCTCTGTCCTCAGGGTGGGGTTGGAGGCTGCTGGCCTCCTGCTGTTCCCACTGCACCTCCACCAGCCGGTAGAGCTCCATGGCCGTCACGGCGTCTTCCACCGATGAGTGCCCGTGCTGGCCCACCTGCGGACGAGAGCCCACGCATCACTGCCTGTAGTCCTGGTGGGAGCCCAGCGGCCCGGGCTGGGTCCTGGCCCAGAGATGCATACTCTCAGAATGCGGGTGTATAGCCTGGTATAGCGAGAAGGGCATGGGTCCTAGTCACACAGACAAGCGCTAGAATCCCAGCTGTACCACAAGCCTAGCTTCTTGAAGCCTGTTTCCTCAAATAGAAAACCCGGTTAAAAATCCCAGCTTCAGGGCTTCCCTGGTGGCACAGTGGTTAAGAATCCGCCTGCTAACACAGGGGACAGGGGTTCAAGCCCTGGTCAGGGAAGATTCCCACATGCCGCGGAGCAACTAAGCCCGTGCGCCACAACTACTGAGCCTGAGCTCTAGATCCCGCGAGACACAACTACTGAGCCTGCGTGCCACAACTACTGAAGCCCGTGTGCCTAGAGCCTGTGCTCCACAAGAGAAGCCACCGCAATGAGAAGCCCGCGCACCGCAACGAAGAGTAGCCCCCGCTCTCTGCAGCTAGAGAAAGCCTGCACCCAGCAACGAAGACCCAATGCAGCCTAAAATAAATAAATAAAATAAGTAAATTTATTTAAAAAAAAAAATCCCTGCTTCAAAGCCTTGAGGAGCAGATGGAATTATGAATGTGAAGCACAGCAGGAGCAAGAGTGATCAGCTGCCCCTGACCGAAGGCTACAGGAGATAGGGTTCTACATGCAAGCATAGGGACAGAGCCAGGAACTGGGTGGGAGACAGATCTGAAAGACAGCAGCCCGGGAGGGTGTGGCTGGCTGTCACAAAGCACTGGGGAAGGAGGGCGACGGAGAGAAAAAACCCAGGGCTGTGTGGACATGCGGGAGCCCCAGGACTGGGACTGGCAGGCTGGAGGCACAGGCCAGCATGGAGGCCGGGCCCTCTCACTCCCCCAGCCCCCCTGCACCACGCACCTGGATTTTCTTGTGCAGCAGCTGCAGGGCCAGGTCCTTAAGAGAGACGCGGGTCCGGGCGTGGAGGCTGGGCTGGCTGAGGAGGCTGGGGACATAAGTGGTGTCCCGGGTCTGGCCCCGAGGGTGGATGTACTTGAGGGCCTGGAAGTCATTGTGCAGGGCGTGCCCCACCAACACCTTGCCCTTCAGGAGCTTGAGGATCTGTGAACAGAGGAGGAGTCGGGAAGGCCCCACTGTCAGGCGGGCACAAGACACAACCTGACACCCTGACCAGTGGGTGCGGGGACCCCTCTGGAGTGAGGCAGCGCAGAGGGGTGACCACTGGCTCCACTGTCAACCAAGTTGCCCTGCGCTTGAATCCAGACGACCCTCTACTCACTACTTGCTATAATCAGGGGGCCGTTTAAGCTTCCCCCACATCTGCAAAACAGGAAAGTTGGCGACGGCATTGGTGGGGTGGTAGTGAGCATTAAGGGGCTCTTGGATGGGTAAGTGACCCCATACAAGCACTCTTTCCTGCCGGCACAGGCTCTTCTCTCTCAGCCCGGAAGACCTCGCCAGCCCCCCAGCACCCCCCACCCCCACCAACTCCTCTCATGGCAGGTCTCAGGTTACATATCAGCAGGCCTCCCCCAACGCCATCAGGACCCCCACAGTTCTCTCCTTCGGGGGATTCACCACATTTTCTAAGCACACATTCAGCTCCGCGTGGCCTGTCCGGCTGCCCCCCACTGTGAGCTCATGGTAACACGCAGGAACCATGTCTGCCTGGACTAGTGATGCTCTGTGCCAGCTCAGCACACAGGAGGGTGTCAGGGTGAAGTCCCAGAACTGTGCCAGGCACTGGAGATGTATCACCAACGGCAGCTTTTACAGCATTAATGGAACGGTCCTTATCTTCAGGATTCTATCCCTTTGCCCCTCTGCTGTACAGGACTCCCGCTTCTCACCCTCGAAACATGCTCTCTGGCTCAGCTCTCACCAGCTACACAATGTGCGCCTCTCTTTCCTGCCTCCCGCCGTCCTCAGGCCCTAGGGAGGCCATGTCCAGGGCCACGGGCATCTCCTTATCACCCGCCACCAGCCTCCCACAGCTGCCTCTGCTGGTGATGCATGGTTTATCGCTAAACTCAGCCTTCACGGCATGTGGATAAGGTGCATTTAGACTTTAGTGGTAGGGACGGGCCACCCCACTCTAGTCACCACCCCCTCATAACACACACACACACACACACACACACACACACACACACAAAACACAAGCCACGTGGTGGGAAGGCACCCAGCACACTCCACACTGGCTCCGAGTCCAGGCAGATCCAATGTGGTCCAGCTCTTGGCAGGCTGAGAGAAGCAACAGGGAGCTGGAGGGTTCACCACCTACCTCCCTTCCTGCTGCTTCTATTCCTGATCAACCTGCTTGATAAATAACCTTTTGAAAGAAATCCTTAGGGTGTATCTTATGTGAAAAAGGAAGACACAAGATGACTTATATTAGTATTTCCTAAATGCACCTCATCCCAAGAATAAACCAGAAATGTTAAGTAGTTCTGCTACAACGCTTGGTTTGAAAATGCAAACCAAGCGGTTTGATATATTAGGATGTGACTTGAGAATAATGCAAATTTCGCCCTTGAGAAACAGAAGGGCGAAAGTGAATGCAGAAACATCACCTAGCTGAGCAGAGCCACTGGGGAATCCAGAAAGTACCCACGCCTTGCAAGTCTACCAGCCAGCGCAGTTCACCAGTGTGCTGCCCGCACCTGGCTTCCCACTTCCTGACTTCAGGTAATTCTCTCAACCCCTCCCACAGTGCGAGCCGCCACCCCCCTGACACCCACTTCCCCGAGCGCTCCAGGTCTTTTCAAGGCAGAGTGCTGTACTTACGCATTTCTCAACCACTCAATCTGTGCAAAACTGTGCTCCCACTGTTATTAGGTTTCTATCTTTTTATTTTTGGGGTGTCATTAATGAAGTTTTTTGGGCATTGTGTCCCTAACCCCTTTTCCCCATCAGCTCTGGGGTTTTTATCGTGCAAGTTTACACAGCATGACGGTTTTTAGGAACACACACCTCAGAGCCCTCCCAAGGCCTAGAGACCTGCAGGATCAGAATCTCTATGGAGGGATCTGAGGACAAGGTTCCAAGATCATTAATAAGGATTAAGGTGTTTCCTATGCTCGAGGACGTTTGGGAATTCCTGGCATGTCAGTGTGGTCCCAACACTAATTTTTTTCAAAGCAATGAAAAACTAACATTAAAAAAATACCAAAACATTTAACACCTGAAGGTGACAGCACTGTGAGCCTTACAAATTTTAGGCAGACACATAGTGCTTTCATAACAGAAAAGAAGCTGTTTCGCATCTCACAGTTGGCGCGGCCTCTCCATAAACACTATCACGTGGGACACCCCAGCACCCCTTCCACGCAGGTAGGGCAGGATTTCTATTCACCCTTTTCTATGGAGAGGAAACCCACTGTTTGGAGAAGTTAAGTAACTTCCCAATGGTCTCTCGCTTCTAGTGGCTAAGTGTTGACTCAGGCCCGGGGCTGCTCTTCCCAGCCCATCACACTGCCCCCAAACCCCCAGCCCTGCCCTCACCTCTTTCTGGGCCACCTGGAAGGGGATGGCCTTGCGCATGTGCTGCCTGGTGATGCCGCTCCAGCGAGTACGGTAGTCCACGATGGGCATCTCAGGCTGGATGTACTTGTCGTAGAGGACCTCGCCGTGGTAACTCACCACGGAGCAGCGGGCCAGCTCACTCACCCGCCCTCGCGGTCCCGTGCCCACCATCTCACAGTCGATAGCCACGCACTTGCTGGGCAAGGGCCCAGCAGATTCTCTTGGGGTGGGCTTTCTGCTGCCTTGGGCACCTCCAGATTCAGCCCTTGGACGCTGCCTCACACTGCTGGCGGCTTCAGTGCCTGGGGAGGATCCTGGCTCCGGGGGTGTGTTCCGCAACCCATACTCCTGCAGCAAGGTCTTCCGGGCCATAAACCGCTGGTGCTGTCGGCTCTTCCTCTTGTGTTTCCTCCGAAGCACATCCTTGGCATTCAGGCTGGCCAGGGAAGGGCACAGGCACTGGGCAGACTCAGAAGCTTCCCGGGCCACCATCCCAATCAGCTCACTGCTCAGGGCAAGGGAGGTCTGGGAGGTAATCTGCCTACAGGGCAGCAGCCTGGGGAGAGAACACATAGGTCAGAGGGGCTGGGTGAGGAGTGTCCCAGGCCAGCCCTGCCCCTCCCTCTCTCTTCTTCCCTCCCTGCAGTGCTCTCCTGCCAGGCTGCCCCAGAGCCCCACACTTTGTCTCAGCATCCCAGGTGGAGTCAAGGACCTATGTTAATAATAATTGCACTCATACAATCGATACCACCTGCAAAACCACTGTTTTAAGTACTTTACATGGAATCACTCAATCGTCCCAACAACTTGAACAAAGCATTATTATCCTCATATTACAGGTACAAAAACTGAGGCATAGAGGTTAAGTAACTTGCCCGATTAATACATAGACAAAGGCTGATGTGAACCCAGAATCCATGCTCTCGACCTCCAAGCCATAGCTTACCTCCAATACCATTAGCATCAAAACATTTTAGAGGTATGGCTATGAGAAAATAAAGGTTACAGAAATGGCATATATATGATATCCTATTTTAAAAACAAAACAAAACAAAAACTTTACGAAATGTGAACGCAAGACCCACAGCAAAACCTGGAGAAAATATTTCACAGGAAGGCCACAATAGTTGTATTTTTGGTATGTGTTAACTAAAATGATGTAATCTATTAAATGCCTTTCTTCTAATTCATTCATCACAACACTGTCTACAAACATTTAAATACAGTTGGACATGTAGTTTAATCACTGAAGCCTACAGGCACTGGTGTGCTGGTTAACCAGCTCAACTCTAAAAGAGAAACAGAAAAAGCCCTGACCTATAGTGCTGCGGGTTCCTGTGGTACCTCCCACAAGCTCTCCATCCCTGAACGCTGGGTTGTAAAGAGATGCTGTCACACACCACTGCCACAGGAAATATTTGTTGTTCACATGGGTTTGCAAATCCCATGCAATAAGGCCGGCATCTTCCCAACAGTGAAGGATGTAGCCTGGAAAACCTCATCTTGTTTGCTGTACTAAGTCAGCCAGTATGTTTTGAACACACCAGAAAACCAGCGCTTTGAAGTAGACAGAGCAGGGGCTAACTCAGCTCTGTATAAGTTACCTAACCATTGAACTTCAGGTTCTTTGCGTGTAAAATGGCCCTACTACCCTTCCCTTGTGAAGAGAAAAAGGCACAATCCATGTGTGCTAGGATCTGCATATAGTTTTTAAAATTATGCTTTATTTTTTAAATTCTATTGAAGTATAGTTTATTTACAATGCTGTTAATTTCTGCTGTACAGCAAAGGGACTCAGTTACACGTATATATACATTCTTTTTCAGTCTTTTCCATTATGGTTTATCACAGGAAATTGAATATAGTTCCCTGTGCTATACAGTAGGACCTTGTTGTTTATCCATGCTATACAAAATAGTTTGCATCTACTAATCCCAAACTCCCAATCCTTCCCTCCCCCACCCTATTATTAAGAATACTAATTATTAGTCATTTGGTTCATTAATCTGTCTTTAGTCAAGACTATATACCTTGATGTAGCCTTTAAAATCTTTATAGGTGACCAATTTTAGTTGCATCTGTATTCATGAAAATGCTATTTCCTAGTACATCTGGATAAAATTTAGCTGCTCATCCTTAACTCCTGAATCAACTATTCTTAATAGGAACAAAGGGATTTTCTGTGGAGTCAGGAGTGTCATGTCCCAAGTTTCCCTCGGTTAGTGTATAT
>NW_020175833.1:1671536-1721686 GCF_003031525.2 Neophocaena asiaeorientalis asiaeorientalis | reverse complement strand
TATATATATATATATGGACTTTATCTTTTTATTGTTTGCCTTTTATTTATTTATTTATTTTGGCTGAGCGGCATGTGGGATCTCAGTTCCCCAACCAGGGATCGAACCCGTACACCCTGCATTGGAAGCACGGAATCTTAACCACTGGACTGCCAGGGAAGTCCCTTTTGCCTTTTTAATAATTTGCTTTTTCATTTTATTTTATTTATTCATTCATTCATTCATTCACTCATTTTTGGTCACGTGGCTTACAGGACCTTAGTTCCCCAACCAGGGATTGAATCCGGGCCATCCATCCATCCATTCATTCATTTATGGCCACCCGGCTTGCGGGATCTTCGTTCCCCGACCAGGGATTGAACCCAGGCCAAGGCAGTGGAAGCGCCGAGTCCTAACCACTGGACCACAGGGGAATTCCCTCCTGGCATGTATTATATGCTCCCTTTCCCCCAGAGGTGAAGACCCCTGCTCATGGTTGGTAACCAGTTCTTCCCAGGCCAGAGCTGCCTCAGCCTGGACTCCCAACCCACAGGCCTTCCTCCTGCCTCCCTTCCCACTCACATCCCTCCTACCCTTTCTACATCCTCCAGGAAGCCCTTCTGGAACAATCCTCCGGGTTGCACAGGTCAATGTCACACTGAGGCCTCTGGGTTCCCAACTGTGGCAAGAGCTGGGCAGAGAGTTACAAAGAAAGATCCTGGACTCCAGGAGTTGAGTCTCACTGCAGAGACAGAAACGGAGCAGAAGGCGTGTGAAGGGCTGCGTGAGAAGTGCCAGGGAAGCAGGACAGGCTGAAGAGGTTAAGTCTGCGTGAACGTGGAACAGTAGCCCTCCAGGTAGAAAGGAGAGGAATCAGTAGACATGTTAGGGGCAAAGGCCTGAAAAAAGTACCCCAGGGCCGAGGAAGAGGGGCCCACCTTCAGCCTGATGCCATTTGGGCGTAAGGCACAAGGTAGGCCTGGCTGGAGGAACTGCCCCTGTCCGCTTTTTACCACTCCACCTTCTGCCTGCACTCTGGGAAGCCCACCACACTCTGGTGGCTTTTCCTACCCCAAGGTGGTGTCCCTATACTGGTCTCGGCGGGTCAAGCGAGGGAGCCCCAAAGGCACCTAGGGAGGTCACTGAAATATGGCACAGTAGCCCTGACCCCGGACAATTACAGTCTAACTGGGGAGCAAAGAAGTTCACCCCTCTCTGCTCTGGCAGCACAATCAGAGAATTTACTGCACTCTTCAAAGTCAACAGTTACATACAGCCTACCTCAGAGCACTATGAAGGCAGGTAGAGAGTTTTGTTTGTCTCTGTCCCTTCCCCTACAGCCAGCCTGGAACCTGGCATGGAGCAGATCCTCTCCAGAAGCTGACACCAGGCCTGCTATGTGCCAGACTGTGGGGACTACAGAGCTGGAAGTGACCACATCCTCAGGGAACTCTGGTTTGGTCAGAAGAGAGATAGTCAGGAACTTACAAGAGTGTGCTCAGGATGGGAGCAATGGACAAAGGACCCATGCCTGAGTCACCAGGCCAGGTATTTAAAAAGCAGAAGCGCTAGGTTAGAAAAGCCCTAGCAGTGGAGGGGACACTTTGAAGGGTTTCAGAAAGGTCTACCAGGGAGCCCAGGAAGGGAAGGGCATCCAGACAGGAAAAAACCACAGACACAAAGTCCAGGAGGCAAAGCACATCCATTGTGGGAAAGCAAGGAGTTTGGTGCAGCAATTGGAAAGCAAGGAGGTAAGGGGAGAGGAGACCGGTGCAGTGTGGACAGTGAGAAAGAACTGTTCCTGGAGAGTGGTAAAAGTTTGGGCTTAATCCAGAGGTGGATGGGAACCAAGCTCCCTAGAGTTTTAGCGTGAGGGGGATCACAACTGCCATATAGGAATAGGCCTGGAGAACATACGAATCTGAACAATAGCAGAGGCTAAGAGAAATGGGAGGGGAGATGAACTGCCATTTGGTGATGCCTGGGCCAGGGGGAGGCACGGTGACCCATCCTGACTTATCCTCCCTCTGCTTGCTTAACCCTTCCCCAAGAAGTCTTCTCCTTTTTAAAAGTGCTCTTAACTGTAATCAACTTCCTCATATTGACAAGTCACATATTAAGGCTGACAAATACAGAACCTCAATTTGTCTCAGCCCAGTAATGGGGAGGCCTTAGACAGAGACCCACTAATAACTGACTTTTGTAGGGGAGGAGGGCCATTTCCCTTCTCTGAGATGGCTAAGGACCCTACAGGTCAGGAGCTGAGGCCAGGACAAGGGTCGGTGGCCTCCCTAACACTGTTGGCAAGGTTTCAAAGAAGCCAGAAATTAGGATCCCTGAGAAAAAAGGTCTCTGTGGCCCTGGCCCTGTGCTGCAAGAGATGAAAGCAGTTCTCTACATGCCCTGACCTAGCTGACACGTCAGAACCAACAATTAATCATCAAGGGGACACCTTCCTCATCCTGGGCTCCCACATGGAGCTCAGGGAAGCTCAGGAGAAGTTTTGCTCAAATAAAAGTATTTCAGTGAGGCAAACAAATCTCTCTCCAGCCCAGAACCAGCACTTTGAATCAGCAGTCACCAGGCCTTTGGGCAAAGGCCCAAAGGAACCTCGAAGTCAGAATTCCCAGTGGCCTCAGGGCCACCAACCTGCTGGCTGATCAGGAAGGTGGGCAGTTCTAGACCCTGCTCTGGCCCTAAAGAGCTATATCAACTGGACCAAGGCACTGTCTCCTAACTTAAAACGAGGGTTTATGAAATCCAGCACTGAACTAGGTTAGGGGCTTCCCCAACCTAGTCTGTTTAAACGTCTGTTTAAAAGGCTGATTTCCAGGCCTACTCTCCACACCTTCGTAACTGCCATTTGGGGAAACGGGGCCTGGAATCTGTATTTCAAAGAGTGCGTGGCCTCACCCCCTTGCCATGATACTAATAATCTCCCTAATTTGAGAAAAGCTGGCTCGATAAGATCCCCTGTGCTACTAAAAAGTTCACAAGACGAGAACAGTCAGAGGAGAGCCCTGCACGATCTCCCCCGGCGCCGGCGTTCCGAGGAGTGACGTGTGGGAGCCCGGCCTCACCCAGGGAAGGACTGAGGCATTGGTCACTCACTGGTCGCGGCGGCCGGGCAGACGCCCACCAGGCCGAGTCCCATCGCCCAGCGCCGCCCACTCAGGCCCGAGAACCCCGAGCAGGGCGGGATGGGGGCCAGGCGGCGCCCGGGGCCAGGCCTGCACTTTGGGGAGCCCGGGAGCCGGGCCGGCCCGGCCGGGCGTCCCCCGCCACAAGCCGGGGGCGGACACACCGCGCGGGGCCCTGCGGCCGGGGACACGTCGCGCCAGCCTACCCGACCCCGCGATCCCCAGCATGGTCCCCGAAATCACCTGAAAGCCCAGCGAGTCTTCTCACGCCAGCACGTGGCGTCCGGAGAACCTGCAGCTCCAACACGCCCGGGCAAGCCCTGCTCCGGCCGCCAGCCTGTTGGCTTGCTGAACCGCAGCGCCCGCCTAAGACCTCTTCTGATTGGCCGGGAGCCTGGCTCGCTGCGGGTTGGCGCTTGGGAGCGTAAGGGGCGGGGACTCCTAGAGGGGTGTGGTTTGTGCCCAAGGCTGGCCCAGACCGCGGGAAATTTTCGAGCGGTTGGAGGGGGATCGTGGCCTCCTATCGCCCACTTCTGCTCCCAATTTTGTCCAATCCATACCGCTCCCTGGGTCGGGATGTGGGCTCCTATGAGCTCCGTGCCACTAAAGGCAGGCTGACTTACAGAGTACATGCCGGGAGCCTGGCTCGCTGCGGGTTGGCGCTTGGGAGCGTAAGGGGCGGGGACTCCTAGAGGGGTGTGGTTTGTGCCCAAGGCTGGCCCAGACCGCGGGAAATTTTCGAGCGGTTGGAGGGGGTCGTGGCCTCCTATCGCCCATTTCTGCTCCCAATTTTGTCCAATCCATACTGCTCCCTGGGTCGGGATGTGGGCTCCTATGAGCTCCGTGCCACTAAAGGCAGGCTGACTTACAGAGTACACACCCACATTTGCAGAATAGGAATAACTCCTACCTCCTCGGGTGTCGAGGGGTTTCGGTGAAATAATATACACGATGGCCACTAAAAAAAAGATTTTTAAAAGTCAGGTTTGCTCCTTCGGCGCTACTTTTTCAGTTATCCTTTTGCGATACTTTACTCATAAGTAATAAGTTCCTACTATGGGCTTGGCATTGGGATACACAGAATAAGAACAATCGCTGGGGACTCTAGTTGTTCATGGTTTGGCGCAGTAGCAGAGGTTAACAGATAACAGTGCAACGTGAATAATAAAAAACAATAACAATGAGTTTGCATTTATTATGTGAGCATTAACAGAGTGCCAGGCAATACACCCCTTTAATCTGACGAACCCTTTGAGATGTGTACTATTATTTCTGTTTTACGATTAAGGAAATTGACATTTCAAGAAATTAAGGGAAAACAGTGAGGGTCCAAACAAAGACCAACGCAGTCAGATTCCTTCTAGCTCCATTGTGCAAGCAGCAGTGGCATCGCAAATGTACTCAGAAGTCCAGGGGTACATGTTCCAAAAATTGTCTATTTCTGACCAGGCTACAGATTTGAGGGAAGCAGGACAAAGGAGAAGGCCACTAGAGGGATAAGGCTTTCTACTCAGATTCCTGAAGGCTTGGGGGAGCTGGAAGGAATTTAAGCCAGAGCTGGTTCACCAGCAGATTTGCGTTTGGGGAAGCTCATTCTGGCTGCAGTAGGAAAGGAATGGACCAGGCCTGGAGAAAGAGGCATGGGTGTTGGGGTGGTTGTGGACATTCAGGTGGGATAAGATCCTGGTGGCCAGAGTGGTAGAGAGGATAAAGAGCTTGGGACAGATTCCAGAGCTCCTTCGGAGGCAACATTGAGACGACAGAGAGCAGAAGGAAAGGGGATGCAGAGTAGCTGTTTTCAGACATGGAGACTCTGTCAGAGGCAACTCTCGGGGCAAGGAGGATTTTAAGAGAGTCAGTAACCAGATCCTCAACTCCCATGGGACTACACCTGGGAATGGACCTGGAGTCCTTGGAGTCCAGCTTCCCTCTCCCTTTTTATAACCAGCTGTCTCCCACTTTACAAAGGAAAGTCACACACACACATTCTAAATCTTGCTCTGTGGTACCCTGGGAAATAAAAGTAGTCTTGGGGAAGAAGAAAAATAATGATAGGGATTGAGTAGGATAATTAAATAGTCAGCTTAGAAACCCCATTAGGGGATTGTAGATAGGGAACTTTAGGAGGCTTTGGGAGACCACAGTAAGATTAATGATCACTCAAGAAAGCAGGTTTACTTAACCACAAAACCAAGCAGGCTTGCCTAGCCACAAAACCATGAGACAGAAGCACGAGACATGCCCCCAAACAATAAAACAATGGTGGCATGAGACCCACATCCTGCCCAGTGAGCTCAGTATGGAAAGGTGCTCATTGTACAGAGACCTGAAATAATTTTTAAAGTCCTGGCTTAACCACGTAGGGACAAAAAACTCCCCTGCCCAACCTGGACGAGGAGTTGATGATGGAAGCATGATGTCTACTCAAGAATGAAGAAGAGGTGCTTCCCTGGTGGCACAGTGGTTGAGAGTCTGCCTGCCAATGCAGGGGACACGGGTTCATGCCCTGGTCCGGGAAGATCCCACATGCCGCAGCGGAGCGGCTGGGCCCGTGAGCCATGGCCGCTGAGCCTGTGCGTCTGGAGCCTGTGCTCCACAACTGGAGAGGCCACAACAGTGAGAGGCCCGCATACCGCAAAAAAAAAAAAAAAAGAATGAAGAAGCAAGTGGTCTTTTCCCCCTCCCCCCTTTTCCTTTGATTATAAATCTAAGTTCCCACTAAGTTCTCAGGCGTAGCACCCTCTTGCCTGTCCACTTGTAAGCCTCACAAACATCCCATTCTAATAAATCACTTCTTATCTATCACTTTGCCTCTCGCTGAATTCTTTCTGCGCTGAGACATAAAGGACCAGGCTTTTCAGAACTCGCCTGAAATGACATCTATCAGTTTCAATAAGATTGCTCTAAATATGGGTTATTATTGAGGACCGGGCAAGAAACCCTTCTACAAGTCTGGTGGGTTTCTGATTCTTTGCTTTCACTATGATCCGAGGAGGATTTAATCATGTTGCCAGCTAATGGGTCATTAAAAAAATTTTTTTTGAGGCTACATAATTAACAGAAGTGAAAAGAGCTGACATTGTCAGAGAAAACTCCTTCCACTTCTATCTGCTTTTTATGTGAACAATGTTTTTATCAGTGTTTACATCCATAAAAACAAAACAGAAGGCCCAACTCTTTCCCATTCTTGCAAAAAGTGATATTCATCCCCAGATTTATAAACTTAATGAAAAATAACTGGCTCCATCTATCTCCTAGAGACGTGTTTCCAATGGCATTTCTAATTAAAACTCACTTTTTATGTGTAAAGATTATTGCTCATATAATGAAATGCTGTATATTTCTCATTTGCTCACTTGTAATAGAAATAATAGCAACAATGTCTCAATCCAGGAAAAAAAATAACACGTGGAACCTCATGGGTCACAGGACATTTTTCTAGAGTTAACAAGTTCAAATTGATATACATAATTTTGTGACATTAAAGTATGATCAGGTTCTCCAGAAAATATTGCCAAGCATGAAAATAGACTATGCTAGGATAAATCTCCATAGTGGAAGTTGAATGGAAGTGTAAGTTGAAGAAGAAAAAAGAATGTTGCATGTAATAAAAAACAAATCTAGATTTAGGAAGGAGAGACTTTATTTGAAAGGATTAGGGGGGTGGGTGTTTGGGAGGGGATATTTATTGCAATAGAGAAAATGCTCTAGTAGTTCTCAAGGGTAGGCAAAAATGGTTTTCCTTTATAGGGAGGAGTAAAGGGGGCTAGAAAGAACAGGATATGGAGATGGCAGTGACCAGATCCCAGATCCTATTAGGTTAGTAAATTGATATGAGATATGGAGATTGTTTTACCCTAAGGCCAGCCTATTCCCTGGAGGGGTCATTAAGGAGGGATTATAAACGGGCTCTGGCTGAGGGTGGGCCATAGTTCAGGGACCTAGGGGAAGAAAAGAAGCTTAACCAAAGTTTGGTTAATGAGTGTTTTATTCCAATTGATCCATGGGTCCAGCAGTTCAGCTAATCATCAATGAGGCAAAGAATGGTAATTTGGAGTGTCTGTGCCAGGACTCGTCATAGGTAAACAATGGGGAAATCCTGGAGTCTTTTCACAGTCATATGGGGCAGGATGTTTCTTTGCAGTAACTAGTTTCTGGAACACAAAAGAATGGGAGATATTTCTTCACCATTGCTGCTTTCCAGGAGCATAGGACTCATAAAATTTAACATTGATGGTAAGAGTTTTTTCATGTATTTTTAAAATGGTTAATGTTAGTATCAAATTGCTCTGATAGATATGTGTCCACTACATTCATTTACAGACAAATTTTTAAAAAAGATGTCAATATTTACGATACATCATTTGTAACTACCACAACTTACGATAGAAAATATTATCAAGCAAAAAAGTTGAAGGTCCGCAGGTATGCAATATGGATGGCCCAATACTGGCATCTTGACTGTGAATGGCAGTACCTCCAATCCCAACCTTTAGGGACTTCACCTTCCCATTCCTGAAATGAAACTATCTCCTCCTTCCACAAAGACTGGAGCTCCTCTATAACAGACCCTTTTAAGTTGGAGCTTGGTGGGGGAAAGCCCATGATCCAAGCCCTGCCCCCAGGGACCCCACCCTATCCCCCCCAACCCTGTCAATCCAGAAGCCCTTGAGACATCGGACTTGACCTGTGTTTTGTGCTTACAAATCATTATGCCACACTCGAAGCACCATTCTGCCTTCCTTGCATGCATGCTTTGAGGACTATTTGGGATGCTATGGGGATTCCCATGTTGCTGGAGCAGGTGCAGACCTGAAGGCGGGTGTCGATCTGGCCATTTTTTGTAGCAGCGATTCTCTAAGTGTGGTCCTAAACCAGCAGCCTAGGCATCACTTGGAAATTTGTTGGATCCACTGACTCAGAAATTCAGGGGTGGGTGTGGCCCAGCGATCTGTGTTTTAACAAGCAGATTAACAGCTTCCTCATGCATGCTCAAGTTTAAAATCCGATGTGTTAGAGGGTATGAAGCGGACACAACCGGGGAGCCAATGTAAATAACTTATTTTATTCAAACACATTCCCGCTCTACTAGTACTCTTGATCCAACAGTGACTTTGAACCTACCTGGACACAGCCTGTCATCAAGACAATTACAGTATTTTATACCTTCTTCCAACTCCTGAGATTTTCCAGGATTTTTAGAACCATGTCAAGTCTCATATGACTGACTTTTTGTGGAAAACTGGCAAGATTTGATCCAGGGGAATTTTATTCTCCACCGTTAACTTTTTCCATTCTACACTACAATTTCTTCACATATAAAATTAATCTGTAATTATTGCTCAATCTTGGCTGAACATTAAAATTGCTTGAGGAGCTTTAAAAAATATTGACACTTGGGTGACACCCCAAGATTCTGATGTAACAGGTCTGCAATGTGACCTGAATATGGAGATTTTTAAAGCTTATCAGGTGATTCTAGCTTGCAGCCAAGATTGAGACTGGGCGCTAAGGCGCAGCTACCTACAAGATCCATCAGAGGGCGCTGCCTCCCCGCTCATCCCTGGAAACGCGCCCGCAGATGGGGCTGCTGGCTGCATAAACCCGGGCGATGTAGCTGAGGTAAGGGGACTCCAGATGCCTGACCCTTGGATCACCAACCATTTTGTGTTCTGAGACTCCTAGAAAGTTACTTTAAGAAGTAGTAAGCGGTCTATTTTGCCGAGTGACTTAGAGGTAAATCATACAACCTAAGTCTTGGTTTCTGCATTTTTAAAAAGGAGAAGTGTGGGGAGGGAAGAGGAGGGGGGTGGAGGCGGGGACACTTGGTCTATAATCATTCTTTAAATATATATTGAGCCTCCTGAAGTGGACAAGATACTGATCTGGGGAGGGGAAGGATAAACGTTTAAATGGGATAAAACTTCTATGCGATGTGGGAGACTAATAGAGAGATTTGTTGCTACTTCAGGGAAGGGGACTTGTGGGTACCCCAGATCCTGGAAAAGAAAAACTATGAAAGAGGAGGCAAAAGAGACTACTGTTGAGTATTTACATATGCCATTATATATTATTGGCACTTCTCTTGATTAATTAACATATAACCTAGCAAGGTAGATGTGATCAATTCCATTTTACAATTAAAGAATCTGAGGCTCAGAGATGTTAAGTGACTGCCTCAATGTCACACAGCTAGTAAGTGGTGCAGCCAGGACTGGAACTGGGGTGTGTCTGACTTTGAAGCCAGGACTCCTTCCCCACCCCCCAGGGAGTACCTTGCTCCCTCTATTTTGTACCTTGCTACATATCAACAGGGGCACTCTCGTCCATCTCTCAAATTAGGAGTGCACCCCACTACCCTCTCTAGATGCTTGTTTCGCTGAGGCAGGATCTCTCTCCCTTCTGTCTCCATAGCAGCCCTGGATACTGAGGACTGCCTGGGAGAGATTTGACTCCCCTCCTCCCCTGTTCCCCACCTCTGCCCCCTTCTGCCCAATCCAGGCCCCTTTCCTCCAGTGAAGGGCAGGCACCTGCTGACACCAATTTGCAGCCTTCTCAAGTGTGAATGAGATTTCTAATAGGACTGGCTGCCCACTGGTTTCAGGCAGGATTGGAGTAAAGAGAATTTAAGAGGCAGGAAATGGAGAAGGAGAGAGCCAGTTTGGAGGAGCTGAGACACTGACAGCAGCAGCCTCTGGGTGGAAGTGAAGGACTGATTGGTTCAGAGAGGTTAAGTGTCTTGCCAAAGGTCACACAGCTGGCAAGTGGCAGAGGCAGGGTGAGCTCAACAATGGTTGCATTTTTAGGGTTACCTAAAGGAGTACAACTCCCAACCCAATTTAAATTGGTAAGATGTGTTAGTGTTTAAAACAAACAAACACTTTCCCAGTCTTTTTTTTGCCTCCCGAGGCTGCTGACCAATACTTCCTTTCTCTGGCCCAAGGGCCCCAGGAGTGCCTCCTTCTCCAGGGTGGAGGAGGAGGGTGGGAATATACTTAGAAAGGACTGGGGAGGGCATTTGAGTTTGCTGCTTGAAAAATTTGTCCCACTGAGAGTCTCACCATTGGAACTTGGTGACCATCTGAGGGTAAGGTGCCCCCTACACGGAGGCATGGACAAAGGATGGGAAATGGTTTGTATGATCACTGCTTCTGCCATAGTGGGGGACTGGTTTCCAGGCTCAGATGTGGGACTGGGCTTCCTCACCTCAGTTTTCCCTTGGCAACACCTCTGGGCCCAGCAGCACGGAGGCAGATTCTGGGGCCAAGAAGAAGTTCTATACGCACAAGTCCACTCTCTCCTCCCTGGGGTAGGCAAGGTGAGGTCCGGGCCGGCCAGGGTCAGGCGTGTCCTCCAGGTGGCTGCCAGGGCACCAACATCGCAGGCACCCTGGTCATAAGTACATGCCGCTTTGTGCCTGCACACGCTCTGGCTCTCTCCTGCCAGAGACAACTAGACGCCTGGGCCCCTGCGGGGGGATTCTCTCTCCCTGCCCTTGTCAGTGATGTGGAAGCAGCTCGCCGCTCCCAGAGGACTGAGACCCTGTCCATCCCTCCCACCCTCATGCTTCCCCGCACCCCACCGCACACACACACACACACACACACACACACACACACACACACTGTAGTCTGTCCTTGTTTCTGGAAGAGTCCGCCTGAGGTGTGCTGCCCAAGGTGGTGCTCAGGGTAGTTTCCAGAGGTGCTTTCTAGGAGACAGATTGGGGGGGTGGGGGTGGGGAGGGGATTGTTTTATTATTTTCTTTTTCTTTGGAGTGTTTCATTTTCTCTAATGAACGTATTTCCTTTAATAATAGGGGGATCTTATTTTTAAAGGGAGACAGCGGGCGGCTCATTTCTCTACCTTTTTCTGGGAATCACAAAGCGCTGTACTATCACGGAGAAGGGAAAAGCGAAGAGCTCCAGGTCACGGTGACCCCTCTCTACCAGCCTCCCCCTTCCCATCTCCGCCCTAGTCCACGGTGAAGGCCCAGGGTGACAATCCACCCAGTGCTTACTGAACCACGGCTCCGAATGAAGTGGGGATGGGGGCTGGGCCTAGCAGAATAGGCAGGAGAGGAAAAGGGACACCGGTTGTGGGCCTGCGCCCCCGCCTCCACCCAGCCAGTCCCAGCACTAGGCTCCGGGCTGAATTTCCCCAGGCCTGGGCACTGATGGAGGAGAGGCCAGGCCCCCGGTGCCTGGCCGGCCTCTAATTGTGCTGCCAGGGCATATCCGCTTCATAATTAGCAAAAGCCACAGTATCCTGGCGGCTCAGAGAGCACGGCCCTAATTGTATTTCTGCAGCAGCTGAAGGGTAATTACCCTTCCCTTTTGGTGCTGCTTTTAATTCTTTCTCTCTCTCTTTTTTTTTTTTTTTTTGCGGTACGCGGGCCTCTCACTGCTGTGGCCTCTCCTGTTGCGGAGCACAGGCTCCGGATGCGCAGGCTCAGCGGCCATGGCTCACGGCCCCGCCGCTCCACGGCATGTGGGATCCTCCGGGACCGGAGCACGAACCCGTGTCCCCTGCATCGGCAGGCGGACTCTCAACCACTGCTCCACCAGGGAAGCCCAATTCTTTCTCTTTTTAATTACAACTCTTCCTCTGTAGCCCAGCCCGCCATCCTTGGGCTTGTTCTGTGCACCTGGAGTGGGGAAGGGCTGGCCCAGAGAAACTGAAGGTTAGAGGGGGGACATGGAGAAGACTGGCAGAACCGAGCTCGGAGGCCCAGCCCCCCAGCTCTCAGCTGGATGTAAGAGAGGGGTATCCCTCCCCAGGAGGTTAAGACCCCCCCCATCTCTCCACTCCCTAGTGAGGTGCTAACTCTCCAACTCCAAGCTGCAGGGAGCTGAGGACTCCCACCCCCCAGCTAACCCATCAAAGAAGAAAGAGAGACTTGTTGCCTTTAATTTTTTGTAAAATGATAATGATAATAATAATAGGGACTTCCCTGGCGGTTCGGTGGTTAAGACTCCGCACTTCCATTGCAGGGGGTGTGGGTTCAATCCCTGATCAGGGAGCTAAGATCCTGCACACTGCGTGGTGAAGTCAAAAAAAAAAAACCCGTGTCTCTTTGGCACTGTTGAGAGAGGACTAGTTCATCATCCTTGGTGTATAGTTTCAGAGACAAGGGCCTGAGTGCTAATATCAGAGGGCAAGCCTAACCAAGGTGCAAGGTGTTCACCTGAGGGGCTAGAGCCCTAGGTATTCCCAGGAAAAACAGGCCTTTCTCAGTGAGCTCTCAGGTAAACTTCAGGTGGTAATAGATAAGATAATAGGTATTACAAAAAGAGTTTGGATAGACTCCTGACAGCCCTCTGTACACTGCCATGCAGGACTGTCCAATCCAGCCCATGTGAGCAACCTGGCCCCTAGAGCCACCAAGTGGCTGTCCTGCTATCAGCTCACCATGAGAGGAGGGACTGTTTTGCTGATGATTATTTTCCAGTGCCCAGCACAGTGCCTGGCTCATAACATACAAAACTGATTGGCAAAGAGGCAAAGTTCAGAAATGAGTATAATCATGAGGTGTGAACACAATAACTCCATTTTCATTGGTTTTTCCCTTGCAGGACCAATAAAGATGGACTTGAGCCTGACAGTGGCCCCAGTTTTCTAAAATTTTTTAACTCTGGGTTCTGTCTGGGTTGGGGGAGGATGCAAGAAGTGAAAGAGGCTGCTCTAGCCTCAGAGAAATGTACCTTGAAAAATAACCTGCCCTTGAGCCCACCAACTCCCTCTCCCCACTTCTAGTTTCTTTCCTCTGAATTTAGAGCCATCCCCTTAGCAACGCTTGTTTCCATGGTTTCCTCTGTGACAAAGATCCCAAACCCCTCCTCTCTTTTTCCTTCAGACAGTAAGGGTGATAGGGATCCTCAGTGTGGCCACTTCCATGTAACCATGGAAACAATTAACGGAGCCTTCATTTATCTTTTGTGAAGACAGCAAGGGAATAGAAGCTTTTGGAAGAGATGGGTGGGGGATGGTGCAGGGCTAGAGCTGCCACTGTCATAAAAAGGAAGTTGAGGGACTTGTCCTAACACTAGCCTGTAGGATTCAGTTCAAATATTTGCTGGGCCCCTACTTTAAGCATGACTAAGCTCCGGGGAATCAAAGGTGTACATGACATAGCCCCTAATATTGAAGGGCTTATACTCTGGTCATGGTCCCACTCAAACCCTGGCACAGATTGGGTCACTAAAGGAGATGGCTCTTGATAGCATCCTCATGGTCAAGCATCTGTCCATTCCCAGCATCCCCTCCAGCCAAAAACAAGAAAAGATCGACCAAGGGGGTCTGTACTTACGTTAAGATTTCTCAGGCTGTTGTCAGACGGTTTCTGTCTTGGAAGGGAAGGAACTTTGATGCCCCCTTCCTTTTAGAGAAGTGGAGACTAATGCCAGCATCCTTAAATAGGGCTGTTTGGTGGAGGGAGAAAGAAAAAAATAGACCTGGCCAACTCCAGTGCCATGACAGACTGGGGTAATCTCCAGTTCCAGGGATCTCCACCACCTACCTGCCACAGCCTTCCTGGGAAGTTATGTCTTCTCTTACACCTAATTAGAGGGTCATTGTCTCCATCCATCCAGCTTTTCTATTTGTCACTGAAAGTGCAGGCCAGAAGGGCAGCTGTGAAGAATTAAAATAGAAAAACAAAAAATAAAGCTACCAGGGACACCAAAGTTGGACAGAATGAATCCAAAAGCTGAGATATCTGTTCATCATAAGTAACAAAGCTCTTCTCTCTTCTGACTTCCCATCCTCATCCTCCCAGAGTTTCACCAAATCCCTAAGGGTGGGGACCAATTCTACACTTCTAAGGGAAATCAGAAAGATCTCTGGACCACTGGTGTGCTGATACCAATAATCTGCACTGACTTGGAAAGATGATCATAATATATTTTAAAATGAAAAAAAAAGAATCATAGAATAACGTGTAATCCAGCTGTGTTCAAGTAAGCTACAAATAACTAGGTAGTGAATTCATCATTGCAAGTCAAATGCAATCTGGATTAGTCAAAGCAAATAGCAGATCCTGGGTCTCAGAACTCTGAGTTCCAACCTTTGCTACTGGATGGTACTAACACAGATTCAATCATTCTGGGTACTCTGCTCACTTAGCTAGTCAGAAAAGGATAAATGGCATCCTCTGATTGGTTAACAAGGCAATACACACCAACAAATGAAAGAATGCTGCTTCTTTTCTGGCCAATAAGATCTCAGTTCTCTTCTTGAAAGGAAAGTAAAACCTTTGTCCATAAAGAAAATGAGCAGAAAGGGAATAATAATTTTAAAAAAAGAAAAAAGAAACCACTGTTGCTATGGGACATTATTGACGTGATCAATGATAGCTGCCCCAGAGAATTCATAAAGGAAGGCACTTCTTTGGGAAGAAAAGTACAAAAAGCAGACCAGCTGTCTAGTCTGGACTAAAAAGAAGTTTCTATAGTAACATGTGAAGGAGAAGCATTTTAATGCAAATGTCCCCAAAACTATATCTAGCCAGCCCATGGAGGATAATTTTGGCCTTCAACATAGTCTGAAATTATAATGATTTTTAAAAATTTTACATTAACAATGAGTGAAGAAAAAGTGAAAAGGAAAGATATGTGTGTTTGTGATGCAGGGCAACAAAGATGAAGATATGATAGTTACTGCCTGGAATAGAGATTTCCTCCATTCCTGGATTGTCAGGTGATAGCTCAGTTTAAAACAAGGTTTTGTTGTGAAAAGACAAAGTTCGTGGCTCTTAAGAAGTGTTATAGATGAAGTAGTGCACAGAACACAGGTTGTTCTATTAACTTACTAGTGATTTCCCCTTA
Source organism: Neophocaena asiaeorientalis asiaeorientalis (assembly GCF_003031525.2). NCBI lineage: Eukaryota > Metazoa > Chordata > Mammalia > Artiodactyla > Phocoenidae > Neophocaena > Neophocaena asiaeorientalis. The sequence continues at coordinate 1,706,745 of NW_020175833.1, read as the reverse complement.
AATCATTCTGAGAATGTTACAGCTGCCTTGGGAAAATTATGGGTAAAATGATTTTCTACCCAGATACTACAAATGAATGCAGGCAGACAAGTCTGACAGGTAAAAAGTGGATTCAATGTTTGTCAATCCAGGGAAATGAAAAAGATCAGAGTATTAGAAGCTTTAAGTGCTGCATTCCCTAATTATGAAGGCAGAGCTGAAGAGGAAGAAAAGAGAATTTTGAGGAATCTGAGGCTGGTGATGCTAGTGGCTTTTTCTAAGGGAGTCCCGTTTCTACCTATCTGTGCTTTCTGTGTGGTCTGTGGGGAGAGGTAAAAAGAGGTGATGATCTAGAATTCACCCCTTCCAGCATGAGAGAGGTGCTGAGGGAGGGAGAAACCACCGCCAAACCCAGGAGAAAGCCGCTCTCCCTCCAGTTCATCCATGAAGAACAAATGTGTCTTTCTCATTTAAAGGGGGAAAAGCAAAGTGTGCAGGGTCAGGGTGGGGGAAGCCCTTGCATCTAAAGGACCACATGAAAAAAATAAAAGCCCTAATTGTAAATCCCAGAGAAAGGACAGAGTAGGATATGCTCACCTCTCTGAAGGAGGCAAGGGAGAGGGTGGGAAGGACTGCGGTGGTGGAAAGGTAGCTGCTTCACCAGGCACCTTGACTTCAAAGGAAAAATTTGCCTTCCAGGATTTCCTCTTAACCCCCAGGGACTTTACGGGGGCGGTTGTTGACTCACATCCACACGGGAGAAAACAGGGGCTCCCAGCAGATATTTTTAAGAATAAAGGTGCTCACGGATAATCAATGGCCAAAGCCCCTCCACTCACTGTAACCAAGGCAACAAGAGGCTGGGGCTGGTTGCCTGGTAACCACACTCTAGTGCCGGGGTCCTGTCCCCTTCTCCTCCTCCCCCACCTCTGTTAGCCCTTTTGTGATAACGTCTTCCCCTCTGCGGCTTTTTTCCTTCCTGGCCGAACAGTCATTCAGCTCCTCATACAAAGGGCACATTGGGCGCCTTTGGCTAAAAATGCAGACCTTGATGTTCAATTAGGACGGATTTCGTCTACACCGAGCTATGGCAACCCCGATAAAATGTGCTTTTTACCTCGACCTCAATATCTTCTCCCACCATCCCACGCTTTTCCCTTCATTCACCGGTGTTAAGGCGTATGGAAATTGTGGGGAGAGAGGCTGGGCGGGAGTCGGGGTGGGGGGAAGAGGTAGAGAGAACATGACTTGAATGTGGCGACCTTTCACAGTACACCAGTGCCTGGGGTTCCCGGTAGAACCACTTTCCCGCTTGTGCGTAACTAAGCTCACCACTTACAGGCGCGCGTCTTTTCTCTTTGGGCATCCTGCCTGCATTTAGCACCAAGTTATTCTAGCTGCTCTTAGCGGAGGGGAGGTAGAATGCCCTCCTAGAATCCGATACCTAAGCTCCTGGAGAAACGGGAAACATGAGTATGCCCCCCCATCCATTTCTCGGTGAACCCTGTCTCACCTCCTTGCCTCCTCCGAGTGGGATCTGAGAGACTGCGAGCGGCGACGAGCTAGGAAGCGGAGTAGCCCGCAGCAACCCACCCTTGGGCGCAATACGGCGGGGCGCTGTCCAGTGTCTGGTGCTGAAGCTGGAGCTTTGGACTCGCCTTGGAGGGGCTCTGGGGACCTTGAGCAGCTCGGTTCTAACCCCGAGGCAGGGAGCTGAAGCGCAGGCGCTCCGTCCGCCTGGGTCAAAGGCGAGACTCGGACGTGTCTGCACCAGGTGCGCTTTTTCAGCAGACTCGACTCCCTCTCGGGCTCAATCCCCCGTGCCTCTCCGTTTCCCTCTCCGGGTTAGTGGGATTATTTGCCACAATCGCAGCGGGTACGAAGAGCCCTTTGCAGTGGGATGGCTACAGTTGCCTCCTGGCAGTTCTCCCATGTTCTCTTTCAGCACTGGGCTCTCTGGGAGTCTGCAGGCAAAGTCCCGGGACTCCCGGCGCTCAGATCTTGTGGCGGGCGGTGGCGGGCAAGGCAGGGAGAAGAGGCCTGGAACACCTCACCACGCCGCTTTTCTGCACGCAACAGGTCCGCTGCATCCGGAATCTGAAGGGCGAGCAGCGCTGGAGACCAGGAGGCGGCGGTGGGCTTGGGGAGGCTGGGGCCGGAGAGCGCCCACTCCAGATGCTGTGGTGCTGCCCATCTCCGATGGGGTGCCGGACCGAGCCAGACAAACGGCAAACCGGGTTTCGGCGCGCCCCGAGAGTGGGTCCGAGAACTAGATGTCCCCACAACTCGAGCTGGTCGAGCACCCCGTCAGGAGCGCTCGGGTGCCGGGCTTAGGAGCCGCTTCCCGCTTTCCAGGCGCCCTCACCGTCTTCCCTCCTCTTCGTGAATTTGGCGGTGGGCTCGGCACCTTTAGCAGATGCCAAGCCCGACTGCCCCCTCCTCCGGCCTTCCGAAGCAGCCCCAGACTCAGCCTCGCGAACCTCACTCAGTTCCAGTCGGCTGTGCTTCCAATCCCGAGCCCTCGACCTGGGACAGAATCGGACGGGGGACCCTGGTCGGGACTTTACCTGGCATGGGTCTCCACGGCCAAGGAGAAAGACCGCTGCTCTCCACTTCTTTCTGTAAGAAAGCCCCTCAGCCACCACGCCGCCGCTGGCTCGTCCCTTCTCCCCCCAAGAGCTGCAGATCAGGGGCAAGGGGGAGGGGCGGAGAGGCGGTTGGGCTTTGAGGAAGATAATTTGTGAAGCATCCCTTGAATACTTGCCTCTCTCGGGTAATCAGTGCTGTCCGAAGCAGTGGCCGCTCCGCCAGGACGAGAGGCAGGTCCAGAGTCCCGGCATAGTCCTCTTGGTGATGACACAAGTCGCTGCGGCTGCGGGGGCCGGTGGAGAACAGCTGCTTTAAAGAGAGACCAACCCACAGGTGGCCTGTCAGGGCCGCGGGCCTCCATGACGTCATCCAGAAGGCAGGCAGAGAAGGTAAGTGAAGGGGGGGTCACCGCACTTCACATCAAAAGTCCCCTGTGGCCATAGCAACAGCTCGTGGAGGGCGGCGGGCCAGGAGCTCACCGCCTTTCCTGTCTCCTCCGGAGCGGTCGGGCTCCGGGATTCCGAGCCCCTCCGGGGTTGAATGCTGGAGTAGGGTTCCGCATAAGTGCCCAAGCCAGCTTTACCCTCACGGGACAGGCACTAGAGCTAGACCCGGGTCCACCTGTCTGTCCTGGTCCTTGTCCCACTGCCCCAGCTGAGCAGGGCAGGAGAAGGGCCCTCGAACTCCAAGGATACTCCCAAAGGGCCATCCCGCAGAAAGCTTCATTTCCACAGGAACAATTCCTATAGCCCCACTTCCCCAATATCGCCGCACCTTGGCAGATCAAACCCAGATCGCCTGACCACACGCAGACTAGTTCTCCCGAATTCAAGTATGCAAACGCTCACCCTTCTCACCAACTCTTCAGGCACGCGCATCCCTGCGCGAGCGCACCCAGGCAGCTCCGACACAGAACCACCTGCCCCAATCCTCACCTGTACACGAGGGTAAACCGAGACTCCAACTTTACCCTTTTGCTTCAGAAAACAGCCAAACCAACGGAGAAAAACCCATGGATCTAGGGTTCGCGAACTGGTGGCCGAGGGTGCCAGATGGGGCACAAAAGTGTTTACTGGGCTCTTACAGAATTTAAAATATTTGAAGTACTTGTCTTCAAGATCGAAAATGTTTGCACAGAAATCTGGGATTTCTGTGTCTCTTGAACATGGGAGCTGCCATTGTGCACACCAAAAAGCACTGACCCCATAGGAAGGACTGGGGTCCCGTCCAACCTAGGCCCACCTCTCATTTTTGTCAGTGTCACCAAGGCCATTTATCACCAACCTTATCTTTTTTTTTTTTAGTAGTAGAGAGGAAAGTGAAATATTTTTGTCCCCACCTCACCTGCTTACTTCATTACTGTCATCTGTCAGGCCCTGCACTCATGTGAGTTTTCTGCCCTCCTGTGTTTGACAGGAACTGATAATGGCTTCACTCAAGCTGAAATTTTTGCTTCACTACTGGCTGGCTGGTGCCCTGCAGGTCCAGAGATTTGACTGACACACAGACATCTGTGCTACCCACAACCAGACCACACAGAGCAGCATATTTCCTGCTAAAAAGGCTGTTTTCACCCCCCTTCCATTTTCACATTTCAAAACATGCAGGTATCTGGAAACACTTTAAAAATCATGTTTTTCATTGATCACCCAGATATTTGCTCACACAGAACATTCTTTACATTTCTAAATCTAAGGACTAAAATATCTCATTAATAAAAATACAGAAAAATAGGGAGAAGAAAAAAAATTTAATCACTCACCACCTAAACATAACAATGTTTTACATTTTCTGACTGGCAGTTTAAATGTAGCTGTAAAAAAAAAAAATTCTCATGAACACAATCAACATACAAACAAACCAGCAAAAGCCACCACCATCAACAACGGAGCCATATATCAATAGCTGTGCCTCAGGTATTCACACTTATACAGCCACAGTTACTGGGACAGTCATTAAATGTGCATTTTGAATATATGCAACAGTTGAGAAGGGCGATTATCTTTTCTCCCCCTTAGCAGTAGAATTCCCCCTAAGGAGAAAGAGGTTTCCATTTATATGTACTTGCTCTCCTATCCAAGTGTCTGTAAATTTTCGTTGAAAGCCAAGGTAACTTTGTACTAGATCAACTCCAAATCTTGCCCAATATGGATTACTTTTAGCTTATTCAGGAAAATTAGGTAGGGGAAAAGATTCTGCATCTGTCACTTGGTGGGAACCCGGTAGGTTTCTAGGTAGTACATGGTGTCCTCCAACATCTCGTCATTTGGCCTGATTTTGCCCCTTCACCCAGCATATTTTCTTAGAGCCATTCTCTTTGTGAATCTTAGAAGTCTAGGCTGTCAATGAATTGAGAGTAATAATATTAATTCTCTATTCATTACCTTTCTAAAATGCTTGAGAATTCACCAAGCATTTCACATGGTGTATCTCTCTTGATTCTAGAAACTGCCCGTTTAATAGATTAAGAAGCAGAGGTCAAACTGCTTAATTCACCTTGAGTTATCAGTGCTCTTTCTGCTGGAAAGACCCAATTGTCTCCCTTATGTGAATCATCAAAATTATTTATTCAGTGGTTAAGAGGATTAAACAGACAATTTACAAAAATAGAAAAAATTTCTGCTTTATTTAATATACAAATGTAAATTTTTTTCTTTGACCCCAAATTTATTCAATTTATTTGCACCTAAAACAGTAACCTTTCATGTGTGCACACACACATGCTCTCAAGTGGCTAGTACACCTGTGTAACTATGTCCTGCTACTCCCTTCTGGCTTGCAGAGTTTCTGCTGAAAGATCAGCTGTTAACCTTATGGGGATTCCCTTGTCATTATTTGTTGTTTTTCCCTTGCTGCTTTTAATTTTTTTTCTTTGTATTTAATTTTTGATAGTTTGATTAATATGTGTCTTGGTGTGTTTCTCCTTGTTTATCCTGTATGGGACTCTCTGTGTTTCCTGGACTTGATTGACTATTTCCTTTCCCATATTAGGGAAGTTTTCAACTATAATCTCTTCAAATATTTTCTCAGTCCTTTTCTTTTTCTCTTCTTCTTCTGGGACTCCTATAATTCGAATGTTGGTCTATTTAATGTTGTCCCAGAGGTCTCTGAGACTGTCATCAATTCTTTTCATTCTTTTTTCTTTATTCTGGTCTGCGGTAGCTATTTCCACTATTTTATCTTCCAGGTCACTTATCTATTCTTCTGCCTCAGTTATTCTGCTATTGATTCTTTCTAGAGAATTTTTAATTTCACTTATTGTGCTGTCCATCATTGTTTGTTTGCTCTTTAGTTCTTGTAGGTCCTTGTTAAACGTTTCTTGTATTTTCTCCATTCTATTTCCAAGATTTTGGATCATCTCTACTATCATTACTCTGAATTCTTTTTCAGATAGAGTGCGTATTTCCTCTTCATTTGTTTGGTCTGGTGGGTTTTTACCTTGCTCCCTCATCTGCTGTGTGTTTCTCTGTCTTCTCATTTTTCTTAGCTTACTGTGTTTGAGGTCTCCTTTTCGCAGGCTGCAGGTTTGTAGTTCCCTGTATATTGTTTTTGGTGTCTGCCCCCAGTGGCTAAGGTTGGTTCAGTGGGTTGTGTAGGTTTCCTGGTGGAGGGGACTGGTGCCTGTGCTCTGGTGGATGAGGCTGAATCTTGTCTTTCTGCTGGGCAGGACCGCATCCAGTGGTGTGTTTTGGGGTGTCTGTTACCTTATTATGATTTTAAGCAGCCTCTCTGCTAATGTGTGGGGTTGTGTTCCTGTCTTGCTAGTTGTTTGGCATAGAGTGTCCAGCACTGGAGCTTGCTGGTCATTGAGTGGAGCTGGGTCTTAGCGTTGAGATGGAGATCTCTGGGAGAGCTTTTGCCATTTGATATTACATGGAGCTGTAGGGCCTCTGGTAGACCAGTGTCCTGAACTCGGCTCTCCCACCTCAGAGGCACAGGCCTGACACCCAGCCGGAGCACCAAGACCTTTTCAGCCACACGGCTGGTTAGTGGTCCTTGGGCAGCAGGGCCCTCCAAACCTGTGGAGCTAGGTTCAGGCTCCAAACACCAGTAGAGTCTCCATGGTGGAGGCCGCCAACACCCCAAAAATCATTCTGAGGCTGCAGCTGCAAGCTGACAACTGATAGTCCTCATTTAGACCTGCTGCCAGATCAGGGCTGGGGCTTCTAGAAATGTAAATTTTGAAAATGTGGGATACCATTTTTCACATATGATGTTAACAAAAAATTTAAATGTCTACTTCCCAATGCTGGAGAGCATATGGTGAAATGAGCACTAATAACTTGTGAAGATTTTAAGTTGGTTAAATTCATGGGAATGTAAGTTTGCAACTTGTATCAAGATCCATAAACATATTCACTCCCTTTGGGCCAGGAATTTTTCTGTGGATCTATTCTAATAAAATAATCTTAATTACAGGAAAATCTAAATGCATAAAATTGTCCATTATAGCATTACATACTTTTTTAAAAATGGAGGTGACAAGGGCTTCCCTGGTGGCACAGTGGTTGAGAGTCCGCCTGCCGAGTCAGGGGACACGGGTTCATGCCCCGGTCCGGGAAGATCCCACATGCCGCGGAGCGGCTAGGCCCATGAGCCATGGCCGCTGAGCCTGCGCGTCTGGAGCCTGTGCTCCCGCAATGGGAGAGGCCACAACAGTGAGAGGCCTGCGTACTGCAAAAAAAAAAAGAAAGGAACTTCCTCAAACTGATAAAAGGTGTCTTAAAACAAAAGAAAAAAACAAAAAACCTCATAGCTAACATCACACTTAATGGTGAAAGACAGAGTTTTCCTCCTTAGATCAGGAAAAAGATGAAGATGTAAGGTCTCACCACTTATATTCTATATTGTACTGGAATTTCTATTCAGGGCTATTCAGCAAGACAAAGAAATAAAAGGATTAGAAAGGGAAAAGTAAACTTCTCTATTTGCAGATAACATAGTCTTTTATATGAAAAATTATTAAGGAATCCACAAAAATCAGTTAAAACTAATAAACAAACTCAGCAAGTTTGCAGGCTAGCAATATACAAAATCAGTTCTATTTCTAGCAATGAACAATCTAAAAGTGAAATTAAGGAAACAATTCCACTTGCAATAGCATCAAAAGTAATAGAATGTGAGGAATAAATTTAATGAAAGATGTGTGAGACTTGTACCTCAAAAACTAGAAATCATTGCTGCAAGAAATTTAAACATCTAAATCAGTGGGAAAATATCCCATATTCATGTATTGGAATACTTAATATTGTTAAAATGACAATATACATAAATTGATCTACAGATGCAACACAATCCCTATCAAAATTCCAGCTGCTCTTTTTTGTTGCTGTGTTTGCAGAAATTGACATGCTGTTCCTAAAATTCACATTGGAATTCAAGGGACCCAGAATAACCAAAACACTCTTGAAAAAGAAGAACAAAGTTGGAGGACTCACACTTCACAATTTCAAAACTTACTGCAAAACTACCCTAATTAAGACTACATGGTACTGGCATAAGGATAAACATAGATCAGTGGAATAAAGTTGAGGTCCAGAAATAAATCCATACGTCTATGGTCGATTGATTTTCAACAACAGTGCCAAGATAATTCAACGGTGAAAAGAAGAGTCTCTTTAATAAATGGTAGTGGGACAACTGGATATCTATATGCAAAAGTGTGATTTTGAACTTGTAACCTCACACAGTATACAAAAATTTACTCAAAATGGATCAAAGGCAAAAAGGTAAGAGCTAAAACTACAAAACATTGGTATAAGTCTGTGAACTTAAACCCATGTGGCTTAGGCAAATGTTTCTAAAATATCACACTTAAAGCTCAAGCAACCAAAGGAAAAATAGATAAATTGAACTTAATCAAAATTAAAAACGCTTGTGTTGCAAAGGACACTACCAAGAAATGGAAAGATAACCCACAGAATGGAGGAAAATATTTGCAGGTCGCATATGTGATATGGGTCTAGGATCCTTAAAGAATTTTTATAACTCAATAATAAAAACACAACTCAATTAAAAAATGGGCAGAAGATTTGAATATACAGCTCTCCAAAGAAGATATATAAATGTCCAACAAGCACACAAAAAGATATGCAACATCATTAGCCATTAGGGAAATGCAAATCAAAGCCACAATGAGATGTACCCCCTAGGATGGCTATAATTTTAATAGCGTTTGAGAACAAGAGCGGGCAAGGATGTGGAGATTTTGGAGCCCTCATACATTGTTAGTGGGAGTGTAAAATGGTGCAGCTGCTTTGGAAAGCAGTTTGGCAGTTCTTCAAAATGTTAACTTGATTTACCATATGACCCAACATTTCCACGTTTAGGTACATACACAAGGTAATTGAAAACATGTTCACATAAAAACTTGTAAACAAAATGTTCATAGCAGCATTATTCATAACAGCAAAAAAGTGGAAGCAACCCAAATGTCCATCAACTGCTAAATGAATAAACAAATGTGGTCTATCCAAATAGTGGAATATTATTTGAAGTCCTGATACATGCTACAGCATGGACGGATCTGGAAAACACTATGCTAAGTGAAAGAAGCCAGATGCAAAAGGCCACATACTGTATGATTATATTAATATGAACTTATTTCCAGAGGAGGTAAGTAAGTCCATAGAGACAAAAAACAGATTAGCGGCTGCCAGGGACTAAGGGGAGTGGGAAATGTGGAGTGACTGCTAATGGTGCAGTGTTTCTTTTTGCGGTGATGAAAATATTCTGGAATTGCAAAACCTTGTGAATATGCTAAAAACTGCTGAATTGGACATCTTAAAAGGGTGAATTTTATGGTGTGTGAACTATTTCTCAATTAAAAAAAAATCAATAGCATTCCTGAGCAACACCTTACTCAAAAAGGTAATTTAATAAATGAAGTTATTCAGAATAACAAGAAAAATTCTTAGGTACCTAGGAATAAATCTAATAATTATGTGTTACTTATTGAGGATATTCTAAAATTTTATTTTATTTTATTTTTTAATCATTTGGCCGTGCTGCACGGCATGTGGGATCTTAATTCCCTGACAGGGATCAAACCCTTGCTCCCTGCAGTGGAAGCGTGGAGTCCCAACCAGTGGACCGCCAGGGAAGTCCCTATTCTAAAATTTTATTGAAAGTCATAAAAGAAGACCTAAATAAATGTAGAGACATGGCATATTTGTGGATTATGACAATAACATTACAATGTTAATTTTTCTTAGTTTATAAATTTATGACAGTTCTAATAAAAAGGGGATTTCTTGTGTGAACTTAACAAACTGATCTTAAAATTTATATAAAGACAAAAAGCCAAGAATGCTGAATAGAATTATGAGGATTAAGGAGGGAGACTTCCCTATGAAATATCAAAGTTTATCATAAAACTATTCCATCCAGTAATTAGTACTGGATGGAATAGCCATAGAGAAGTTAAAATATGCTGACAGACTTGACTAGAGAGCCCAGAAACAGACCCATGGATAATACAGGAAACTGTTCTATGGGTGTTTGACAATTGAAACATTTATATGAAAACATTTATAAGGAAAATAAAATAAAATTAGTTTCTAACCTCATATCATATCCAAAAATAATTTACATTTAGGATTAAAAACAAAATTGTGAAAAACTTATAGAAAAAAAAGGAAAACGTACAGGAGAATGACCTTAGAACAGTGAATGATTTCTTAAACAAGATACAAAAAGTACAAATAAAAAGATAAATTCAATAACATTAAACTTTAAAACTTCAGTGGAGGCAAATGACATAAACTAAGCTAAAATCAAGCTAGAAACTGGGAAAAGATGTTTGGAAAGCATATCATCAACAAAGAATTGATATCTAAGAATCCCTGAAGAACTTGTATACATCAATTCAAAAAGATAAAAATATTGAAAATTGAGTAAAGGGTATAACCAGGCAATTCACAGAAAAGGACACTCTGATGGCCAATAAACTTAGGATAGATGCCCAAATTGACTAGTCATGAAGGCAATGAAGTTAAAACAATTATAACAATCAATCACACCCATCAATTTGGAAAATTAACCAGACTAATAATAGTCTGGTTAATGATAGTCTGGTTATAACAGTCTGTCTAAGAATTCCTATTTCCCCATATCTTCACCAACACTTTAGGACAGCAATGACTTCTAGCAAGAAAGAGAGGAAGTGGGGAAGTGGGGTGGTGATAACTGTATCTGTATCATTTTACTTCTTCTTTAAAAGGATCTGAAGGAAATACGTTAACAGCTGTTAAAACTGGGAGATAGATGGGCTTCCCTGGTGGCGCAGTGGTTGAGAGTCCGCCTGCCGATTCAGGGGACGCGGGTTCGTTCCCCGGTCCGGGAAGATCCCAGATGCCGCGGAGCGGCTGGGCCTGTGAGCCATGGCCGCTGAATCTGCGCGTCCGGAGTCTGTGCTCCGCAACGGGAGAGGCCACAACAGTGAGAGGCCCGCGTACCGCAAAAAAAACTGGGAGATAGATAACGTGGCTTTTATATTTTCTATATTTTACATATCTTTGAAATATTTAATAATTTATCTTTACAAGTAGACACAATCCTTGCACAAGGTTGTTTGATGGTAGAAATTGATATTTGACCTTGGGGAGCCCTTTAACCTCTGTGTCACAGGTTCTCTTTACTCAGATAGAACTGGTGACCTTTTTCTCTCTAATAGCATTTTAGTGAGCATCAAATACACTTACACACAGGAGAGCACTTTGAAAACTATAAATTCTGCTTAATGCTGATATTAGTGTTAAAAAATGAAATGGCAAAAACATAATGAGCTAAGAACAGCTTAATCTGAGATTTACAACTAAAGCACACACTAATTTCGAATTAGGTTATAGATGAAGAGATGGTACTCAATTTCCCCTTCATGTTTCCCCAGGGTGTTCTAAGTAGTGCAGATAAAGGCGTTTTCCCCAGGGAGGGGGTGAGAAGGTCCTGGGTTTAACGTGAGCATAAATCACTCCTTTGGCAGTCTGCTGGGCTATCCATCAGGGGAGCCTGTTAGTGGAAAATGCCAGAGGCGACAACTGAAAGCAGCGTGTAGAAGTGATCAGTTAGCTCGTCTAGGAGGCAAATCATTTGAGAGAGGATACCAGTGAGTTCTTAGCATTCTTGAGATAGGAAGGTCCGCAAGACTTGCCTCTGAGCCGCTCATCTTCTCCTGCCCTTGGGAAGGACATTGATTAGTTAACATGCACAGAAGATGCCAGCACTGGCTGACTGACTGCTGCTGCTGCTCACGATTATTACTAAAATGATCTCAGCCTTTCAGCTAGATGGGGAGAAATCCGTTTCCTGGGGAAATCTCAATAAAATCACTGTTTTCCTATCATCAGGTAGAAATCTTATTAAGTGCTCCAAGGACCTTGGTTTTATCGGTTTGTGTTCCATAGCCCCTGGCAGCCTTGGCTAGGATTTCATTCTAAAATAACATTTCCTCTTGGTAAAAAATGTCTTGTTACTCCAGGCTTGGTGGCTCAATGACCTTTGTGAGTTTTTGACTCCAGGAGACGCAGGGGTGAACTGAAGGTTTGCAATTTATGTCAAACACACACACATCCCCTCCTAGTTGGCCTACAAAAAGAAGTGAGGACTCCTTCTGTGACTATCAAGACAGGAGAGATACTGTGTTCTTCTCAGTGTGTCATATCAGGGGGTACAAGGTGGTGTTATCTTATTACTGGCGATGTTAACCTTGATCACTTCATTAAAGTGGTGTCTGCCAGGTTTCTCCACTATCAAGTTATTTTTCCCTTTGTAATTGATAAATATCTTTAGAGCGATCCTTTGAGATGATGCTAATATCTGTTTCTCCTCAAACTTTTGTCCCCTGATTTTAGCCTCTATCTTGTCTGCAACAAATATTACTGCAGGCACATTATTTCTCTCTTTTTTAAAAAAATTAATTAATTTATTTATTTTTGGCTGTGTTGGGTCTTCGTTTCTGTGTGCGGGCTTTCTCTAGTTGCGGTGAGCGGGGGGGCCACTCTTCATCGCGGTGCGCGGGCCTCTCACTGTCGCGGCCTCTCTTGTTGCGGAGCACAGGCTCCAGACGCGCAGGCTCAGTAGTTGTGGCTCACGGGCTTTGTTGCTCCGCGGCATGTGGGATCCTCCCAGACCAGGGCTCGAACCCGCGTCCCCTGCATTGGCAGGCGGACTCTCAACCATGGCACGACCAGGGAAGCCCCACATTATTTCTTAAAACAATCTTTTAAAAATTATACTTTTAATGCATGAATATATTCAGTTTACAGAGTATAACTTTAAAAGTTCCCCTTTATCGTTGCCACTCAGTACCACTTCCAACCCAGAGGGAACGTCTGTTCAATGGTGTTTGTCCAGGCCTTTTTCTATGTATATCAAGAAAAATCTCCATCCTGTTCCTGTTCTTCAGCCATCAAATGCTCTCTGAAGGCAACAAATGTTATCAGTTCCTTGACTAACCGTCCAGGGATAGTTATGTATATATGAGCACTGTTTATATCCTTCCCCCATTTTTTACCCAAATGGTAGTATACCTTCCATACAGTTCTGCACCTTAATTTATATTTTTACTTAATATACACCTCAGAGATCATTCCGTCTTAGTACATAAGGTGTCTCCTCATTAGAGCTAATGGTGGCAGAGCATTTCATTGTAAGTTTTCCATTATAAGGACTATTTAATTAATCCCCTAATGATGGATGTTTAGGTAGCTTTCGATCTTTTGATCTCTCAATGACATGGCAATGCATTATATATTCATATAGGTGCAAGTATTATTTGTAAGGTAAATTTCTGGAGGTGGAAATGCTAGGTAGAGGGCATGTGCATTAATAATTTCCACAGATACTAACGATAAGTTATCTCCCTATCAAGGTGCTATCAATTTGCACTCCCGTTACCAATATATGAGGGAGTTCCCTTTTCCACACTCTTATTAACACAGAGATCAAATGATTTGATCTTTGCCAACTTCCAGGTGAAAAATTATATCAATGTGGTATTTTAAAATAAATTTTATTGACATTTAACATACATGCAGAAATGTGTACAAATCAGCTCCACCAATTTTCACAAAGTGAATTCATCTGCAAAATAGCACCCAGATCAACAAGTAGAATTTCACGAGCCCTTTCAAATCCCTGGCTCCATACCCCTCAAGATAACCACTACCGTAATCTTTAACATCTTTGATTAGTTTTACCTGTTTTTGAATTTTATATAAATGTAATTATCCAATATGTCTTCTTCTTTAACTCAATATCTTGATGTAGTCTGATTTTGCAATTAATTTTATTGTAAGTGGAATGAAATACCACATCACGTGGTTTAAGAGTCATTTCTGTTTTAAAAAATTTTATTTATTTATTTTTGGCTGTGTTGGATCTTCGTTGTTGCGCGTGGGCTTTCTCTAGTTGTGACCAGGAGGGGCTACTCTTCGATGCAGTGCACGGGCTTCTCATGGCAGTGGCTTCTCTTGTTGCGGAGCACGGGCTCTAGGTGTGTGGGCTCCAGTAGTTGTGGCACGTGAGCTCAGTAGTTGTGGCGCACGGGCTTAGTGGCTCCGGAGCACATGGGATCTTCCCGGGCCAGGGCTCAAACACGTGTCCCCTGTATTGGCAGGCAGATTCTTAACCACTGTGCCACCATGGAAGTCCCTAAGAGTCATTTCTTAAATTCCCTTTTCTGTGAACTCTTGGTACATATCTTTTGGCCATTTTTCTCTTGGGCTGTTGGTCTTCATTCTTTTTTTTTTTTAATTGAGGTATACTTGATTTATGTTAGTTTTTATTCTTAACAGTTTATAGGAGAAATTTACAAATAAGGAAACTCTTCCTTTGTCTGTGATATAGGTTGCAAATATTGTTTCCCAGTTTATCATTTGCTTTTGCCTGTGGTGGCTTTTGCCACATATAATTTTTTTTTTAATTCTACAGTGGCTGAATATATTAGTCTTTTGGGGTATCTGAAGTTTGTGTCATTTTTAGAAAGACCTTTCCTATGCCAAGATTATTTTTTTAATTAACCATAGTTTATCTAGTTTTTGTTTACATTTAAATCTTCAAACCAATTGGTTGTCTTTCATTTCTAAATAAATTATAATTTGATTTCTTTTCTTAACCTAAGAATTATTTAGGAGAATATTTAAATAATTTTTCTAGGCAGATTAATATTTTGGTTATCCCTTTAGAATTCTTAATCTTGAATATTATTTCATTGTGTTCAGAGATTGTGTACTGTTTATGATTTTTAGAATTTATCCAGTTTTCTTTTTGTAGCCTAAGGCAGAGTCAATTTTTTGAGACTCTTCCCTATATGTTGTGTATTGTGTGCCTTTTTATTGAATTTTGTGTGTACCTACGTATATACATACATGTATAATACATTTATATATGATCAAATTTAATTATGTTATCAAATCTCTTATTTTTACCCAGTATCTGATACAGTCAAAACCTTCCACCATGTGGATTTATTGATTTCACTTTATTTTTCTATCCATTTTTGCTCTATGTATTTCAAAGTCATGCTTGTAAGTGCATAAGGAATCATGATTTTTATTTACTTTAATTTTACACACAAGTTAGTACACGAATTCATCCTTGTTGTTAAAATGAAAACAATACAGAAATAGAAGTGAAAGATCACTACTCAGTGTTAACATATATTAAAGATTGGGATTGACATATATACACTAATATGTATAAAATGGATAACGAATAAGAACCTGCTATATAACATTTTTTTTTTTTTTTTGCAGTACACGGGCCTCTCACTGTTGTGGCCTCTCCTTTTGCAGAGCACAGGCTCTGGACGCACAGGCTCAGTGGCCATGGCTCATGGACCTAGCCTCTCCGCGGCATGTGGGATCTTCCCAGACTGGGGCACGAACCCATGTCCCCTGCATCAGCAGGCGGATTCTCAACCACTGCGCCACCAGGGAAGCCCAAGAACCTGCTATATAAAAATAAAATAAAATAAAATTCAAAAAAGAATAAAACAAACAAACAAACAAAAACAACAACAATGAGATGCCATTTTCCCAGTAATAGGTTGGCAAATAGATTGGCAAAACTTTTAAAGATTAGTAACGTTCCCTGATGGCAAGTGTGTGGGACACATACATAGTCTCATGTATTGCTGGTGAGAGTGTAACTAGGAGAGTCCTTAGAGCATTGCCTGGCATGTATTAAAGGTACAATGAATGTGACCTCTTATTACAAGTGAAATTACTGGGTGTGATACTACCAAGTTGCCCACCTAGAAAGCTTTAATTGCTCTACATCAAACCCACTTTGCTGAGTCCCCATCTGGCCTCAGTGTGAAGGAAATGCAGTCTAAGTCATTGTTTCCTCTCCCACCATCAGGGTTGTGCAAAGGTTCTGGGTCATTGGAGATGCTAAGGTATTGAAGTGGCTGCTCTGCACCTCTCCAGCTCACACGGGTTTGCCGGAAGCCATGCATTGTCGGCTGCCCATGTGGTTACTTCTCATCATGAGGTGCTGAGCTACAGGTGGGTTAAGGAACCCTTCGGTGAGGTTGGGAGCTCAGGTGCCTGGACTCACCTGAAATTGAAACCAAACAGGACCCTGCTGGGCCTTCCCAGGGACAGACACTACCACCCACCCCCGCCCCTTCTGAGACTCCTCACATTATCCCTTGTTCTGGGGGTTAATATTTTACCAGAGAGGAAAGGTCTTTGCCTATCGGCTGTTTCTGCTTTCTGTCCTCTTCTGATTAAATAATTACAAGTCCTGCTCAGTTACTAGAATTGAGGAGGCAGGAAGGAAAATTAAAGTGTACACAGATAAAGTGTGATATTTCATAAATTATCCTGCCATGGTATCCTTTATTGTGACTCCATCTTAAAGACTAACACTCCTTTATTCTTTCCCAGCTCCCTTTGCATATGCACCCCCAACACACACACACACACACACACACACACACACACACACACACACACGCACTACATATAAAAAGACAGCTGGAGCAATGGGAGCCAATGCCAGCCAGGCCTTTCTTGCACCTCTCAGTGGAGCAGAGGCTCATGTTCAATAGCTGCTAACTAGGCTCTCTGGCCCTGTCGCTCTCTCGAGTTTGTCTTTCGGTAGGAGCATCAAGGTTGCCTGGCAACCACAGCCGGTCGGCCTATCACACGGTTCCCTTAAAGAAAATGGCAAAGCACTCGTTCCTGTCACAGTCTGAGCAAGGCCTAATTAGTGTGAACCAGGAATCAATCACAGAGGAGGCCGGGGGGACGGTGCAGGATGGTAAAAAGGGTGTAAAGAGCACACAGGAGGGTCTGTCATGGGCACTTGGGAGCTGGAGTGAAAATAGGCATCATTTCTTAATTTTACCCCTTACTGCCTCCATGATGGAACCTGGGCAGGGCATAGAGCAAGGGGGTTCATAGCAAGGCTCATGTCTGAGCTACTGTTGAAGGAATAGGGCATGTTTAATCTGGAGATTCCTTTTGAGAATTGGAGACATGGTTGTCTTTAAATATCTCGAATCTGAGAGTGCAAATAAGGGATTAGTCTGGTTCTAGGTGGCATGAAAGGGAAACAAATGTGGGTCCATTATGGGGGAGTGGTTTTGAAAATCACGTGGTTTGTAGAGGGAGAGGTTAGTCTTGGGGAGGCAATGACTTCCCTGCAGCATAGGCATGCTTGCTGGGGACGGATGTGCACAGATGGAGAGTAATGCCCTCGATGTGTCCATGCACATCCACGACACCTCACTTTGGAGAGGTTTGCACTCCTGAGTGGCTACAAGTAGCTCAGTGTGTGGGCACTGATTCTGTCCCACCCACACCCTGGGTCCCAAGAACCGGATACCCTCTGGTCTCCATTGACAAGTGCTGGGTATGCTGTTGACCTCCTTCTCATCCACCACGGGAATCCCAGCCCAAGGTCTCTTGAACCCACAGGTAGGGTTGGAGCCACAGCTGATGTGGCCAGGGCTGCTGCTGGGGACATTGAGCACAGCAGTGGGGTTTGGGTGGTCTCTCGGATGGACAGTAGAAAAGATTAGCCCACTCTTGCTGGAGCAGGTGGCAGTATGAGCAGGGGATGGGTCAAGTGTTATAAGCAGGACTTCTACAGTTGGAATAGGCACCAGAAAGTCATGGAGTGCATGAGAGGAGGTGGAGACAGAGAAGTTGGTGCCAACTGACATCAAAGTTCCTTTCAGGACTTCCCTGGTGGTGCAGTGGTTAAGAATCCGCCTGTCAGTGTGGGTGACACGGGTTTGAGCCCTGGTCCGGGAAGATCCCACATGCTGTGGAGCAACTAAGCCCTCGAGTCACAAATACTGAGCCCACATGCCACAACTGCTGAACCCGCGCGCCTAGAGTCCGTGCCCTGCAACAAGAGAAGCCACGGCAATGAGAAGCCCGCGCATCGCAACAAGAGTAGCCCCACTCGCTGCAACTAGAGAAAGCTCGCGCACAGCAATGAAGACCCAACACAGCCAAAAAAAAAAAAGTTCCTTTCAGATGTTGGGTGTGTCAACCTAAGAACAGGTAAATGGGAGAAGTAGGCTCCTGAGGGACCAACTGTTACACTGTGACTAGCGCTACCATTGAGCGCGCATCTACTGTGTGCCAGGTGCTTTCCATTTAATGGTCTTTGAACATCACAACAACTGATAATGCAAGCAATGTTATCCCCACTTTACAGGTGAGGAAACCGAGGCACAGAGGGGCCAAGTGACTTGTCCAGAGTGACTTACGAAACAGTGGAGTCAAGATGCAAATACAGATATGCCCCCTCCAAATTTCACCTCTTTTCACCCTGCTGCTGACCACCCTGCCCCCCACTGCCCACCCCTCACCAGCAGGCAGAGATCCAAGCACTGAGGCTCCAGTTCTGCACGCACAGCCTGGGCTCCTTGGCTGTGGGGTGGGGGTGTTAAACCTAAGAGTTTAGCATCATTCAGTTGTGCATCCCTTCTTTTTGTTTGTTTGTTTGGTTGGTTTTTTGTGGTACGTGGGCCTCTCACTGTTGTGGCACGTGGGCCTCTCACTGTTGTGGCCTCTCCCTTTGCGGAGCACAGGCTCTGGACGCGCAGGCTCAGCGGCCATGGCTCACGGGCCCAGCCGCTCCGCAGCATGTGGGATCTTCCCGGACTGGGGCACGAACCCGCGTCCCCTGCATCGGCAGGTGGACTGTCAACCACTGAGCCACCAGGGAAGCCCCATCCCTTCTTTTTAAATAGATTTTTTTCTTTTAAAATTTTAAGCAGAGGGATAATATAGAGAGAGTACATGAATAATGGGTATTTAGGCATACAGCTGGATGACACTTTACATATGTATACATCTGTATAATCATCACCCAGGCAGCATACAGAATATTTCCAGCAGCTCCAATTGTGTTTTTCTTAACACATATCAGAACTCTATTGGAACAGCTAAGTATATACATTAATGGGTCACGTGCCACTAGCTAGAGCCTAATAAGATTTGCTAACATAGGTGCTGTGTTTTCTCCCCAAATGCTATGGTTTCCAGAGCCCAGGAGAGGTGGGAATGAGGCAATTGTACAGCAGATAAGATCCTGAAGCCCAGCATTTGAGATGATTAATGGTCCCTGAGCTGCAGCTCCCGTTTAGTCTGATATGGAGAGAAGGCAGCCTTGTTTAAATTCTCCCTTTTCCAGACGCTGTAACCATGCTGCTCTGTTATCTCAGCAAGGTCAGAATTAACCTGTGTTTAAACTACCAGGAGCCTTAGAGAGGGCACATCATTGCTAAAAAAAACCCCATCTCTTAACGAAGTTAAAGAAGTATTCCTGAAGTGTTACCTGAGAACCCAGAGTGTTGCCTTACAGCCCTCGGGGCTTTGGGGGTTTCATTCTCCCTGGCAGGTGTTTGGGACCCCTGCAGCCCACTGGCCTCGAGAAGGTGAGCAAGGACGCCCGAGTGGCCCTGTCTGGAGGATGAAAATGCCAGATGGTGGGCCAGGTGTTCCAGCTGACTTAACAACCTTATCAGATGCTCCGAGGGGCCCAGCCCCCCCGCAGACAGTAATGTTTTGTGAAGGCGGCAGGAAAAAGTGTCCCCACTCCTCCCTCCCCCTCCTCTCATCTCTTCAACCTGCCGCATTTGGTCAGAAGGCCATCCAGTGGTCCTTAGCTGCTGGCTGTCATTCTGTCCCCATTGTACCAGATCCCTGCAAAGGCTGCTGGCCAGGTCCTTAGAATGACTTTGGCTGTCTCTCAAACTCACTATTTATGGACTGGCAGGGGGATGGGCTGCAAAAATCCCTCCCTGGCTGGCTGTGTGAGGAGATTCCTGTTGGAGTAGAGGGTCACTGATCTTACTCTGGTCACGCTGGTAGGCTTGGGCATCACCAGATGTCATACTCTAACTGCTCTGCCCTCCTGAGCTGGGACTGGGCTTCCAGCCTTTAGTTTTGTCGATGGGTTGGAGGGGAGAAGAGAGCAACTCTGGGTGGCCTCGCCCATGGATAGGGTGACCAACTTCACATCCAACTACTGTGGTTATTGGTTACAGATTGCAAGTGTCTGTTTCCAGTTCCAAATGCACACCCCAGCATCTTGGAACAGAACCCAGCTTCTTTATGAATATACCTAAAGTGGTGTCCTTTCCCTGTATTCAACTGGGGACCGGGGAGGCTGGATGCCCCGAGGGCCACAATCCTTCCCCTCACGTCTGCTCCCATAAAAGACAAAAGGAGCCTCCAGGCCAGAGTGGCTCCCTGCACACATGTGCTTTCCTCCTGCCTTCTCTAAATCCCGTGGTGAAGGCAGTGATGGACAGAAGGAAATAGATGCATAATGATGAGGAAAACAGGAAGAGGGATCAACAGCGGAAAGACAGAAAGTCATAGGTAATACTGAGCAAAAGTAGCTGAATATTCTCAATGCCGCTGAAAACACAGTTGTCACTTCCCCAGAAAACCTCCAAAACCAGAGTCTGATAAAGAGAGTGGTCTGCTGCTTGGCATCTGTTCCAGGAGGAGGTGGGAGAACTTGTCTGGGAACAGACCCGTGAGGCTCCTGCTGTGTTCAATGATGCTCTGAAGCAGTGGCTCTCAAACTCCACTGTACTTTAAAATCCTCTGAAAGCTCTGAAATATTCCCATGCCCAGGCTGCACCCCGGATCAGTTAAATCAGAATACTTGGGGATGGGACCCAGGGCTCAGCATTTCTAAAGCTCCCCAGTTGTGTTCATCGGGCAGCCATGGTTGAGGACTGCTGGTCTAGAGGACACTCTTCTTTTGGGCACTGGGGAGGGGGTGATTCAGCTTGTTCCCTGCCTGCAATCCTAAAGAGAAGCCCGCCAGTCAATAAGGGGGGCTCCCTGGATACACCCCTTGGCCTGAGCTCTCATCACCTGGAAGGATGGCCCAGCCTCTTCCATCACCTGTCCCCACCCTCCCTGTCTGTCCTCCCACAGCTCCCCGAATGATCTTCTTAAGGATCAATGCTAATCCTGTCACCCCCTTGCCCTTCTCTCTGCAGACCAAGTCCAGGCAGTGGAGACCCTCCAAAGACCTCTATGCTTTTCCTTCTAACCGAATTTCCTCCCCCAGCCCTATACTCTAGTCACAGTGAGGATGGGCTCATCTTGTTCTTCTTGTTGCCTTCCCATGCCCCCCACCCTCAATGCCTAGCCAGACACTGTACAGAAAGATGCTCATGTAAAGACCTCATCAAGCTGAATTTAAAAAAAATTTTTTATTGAAATATAGTTGATTTACAATGTTGTGTTATTTTCAGGTGTACAGCAAAGTAATTCATATATATATATACCTTTTCAGATTCTTTTTAATTATAGGTTAGTGAAAGATATTGAGTATAGTTCTCTGTACTATATACAGTAGGTCCTTGTTGATTATTTTATATATAGTAATGTGTATGTTTTAATCCCAAACTCCTGATTTATCCCCTCCTCCAAGCTGAATTGAGCTTAGCAGAAGGCAGTGTCTCTGGGCTGTAGAATGAAGGAAACATAATTTGTCTTCTCTGAGATGCTCTGGCCACAGATGACATTGTTCTGAGGGTAAAAGGGGGGATTATAAGCAGCTTGAAAATCCAGCATTTTTCTCAACCTACTTTTTTTTTTTTTTGCTGTTATTTGTGTTTTACTTTAAACACCTCAAGTATAAACATTTGTACTGATTTTGCTGATTATTAAAACAAAACATGCTCAGTATAAATCAAAACCAAAGATGTGTATAAAGTAGAAAGTGAATCTCTCCCCATTATGCCTCCCAGGAATAACCATTGTCAGCAGATAAGTGTATAAACTTGCTAACTTTTTATCATCCATGTAAACTTTTCCCCCTTTAATGGGGGAAAGCATCTACATACTGCTTTCCTCGCTTAACGGCAGTCACAAGTATTCTTTCTGGCCAACACTCATCCCAGACCTTTTAATCGCTGCTTAATATTCCACCGTTCTTTGTTTAACCAGCCTCCTCTTGGTACATTGTTCTCACCCTTACCTATAATGTTTTCAGTTTGTGAAAATACAGTGAAAAATGTAAATCATGAAAATAATAGAAGGTATCTCTTGCCTTGTGCTTTCTCACCTACTGTCCCCTTCTGCTGCCTTCTCCCCGACAGCCGTGCACCAGACCTAGTTAGAGATCACTTCTTTCCTAACTAAGGGACAGCGGGACTAACGACTAACTGTGTGTATCTAACTGCCTGCTATGCGTATCCTCATGGCCCGGTGCTTCCCTAACCAGCACTTTCCACACCCCATCTTCAGTTTTACTGTGTGAGTTACTCACCCAGATCTTCAGTGGGTGAAAGGGAGGACAAGAGAGGGAAAGGGAGGGATGGGCTGCCTGTTCCTCCCCCACAGATTGCTCCTTGGTTCCTCCCAGCCCCTCTGGTGGCCTGTGGTCTACAAGCTGTTGGAAGGTCAGTCCTGGCTTAGCCACCCCTGTTAGCCTTCTGCCCCCAAGCAGGTCCCAGCTCACGATTCGTGGGCTCCCAGACCCCAGGCATGGGGTGGTGGCTGGGGGGAGGCTCTTGCCTTGTGGGTGGCCAGGCCACCTATGTCCTCCACCTGTCCCAGCTGCCCCCATTACAGGACAGCGCCGGTGCGGGGCCAGGAAGGACTGTTTGTTCAATCGTCACAACAGAGGGGCGATTACCAGGTGCTGGAGGGGAGGACCAGCTGTTCCACCTCCGAATCCAGTCCTGGCTCCCCTTACCTGCTAGCCTCCCTAGGTTTTCTCAAATCTCTGTGTCACACAATTACCTCTAATTTCATTGCTTTCATGGGAAGAAGAGTACTTTCCCCTGCACCTAAGACTTTTTATGTTCCCTGGGCTTTGCCTCCTAGGCCGCCCAGCCTCTTTCTTTCATTTCCAGCAAGTAACTTGAGCAATTGTTTTCCAGTAGCTCTGCCTGCACATCTCCACCCCCAAACTCACACCTCAGCCATCCTCCCCTGTCCTGCCCCTGAGAAGGTGGAACAGGGTGGCCCTGGGGTACCCCCAGGACCCCCGGTTTGAGGGCTCTTCTCTGTGGTTGAAGCAGCTGCTTCCACAGGAAAGGGAAGGGGCTGATGTGTTTCCCATTTCTCCTGCCTCTCCAGAGACCTTCCTCCAACCCCCTATCTCAGGTACAACTAGAAGGAGGAGAGAACTAGACTTTAGCTTTGGCTTAACTCATTCATTCATTCACTCATTCAACAAATATTCATTAGGTCTCTAATATGTACTAGGCGCTAGACAATCAAAAACATCTTATTGGGCTTCCCTGGTGGCGCAGTGGTTGAGAGTCCGCCTGCCGATGCAGGGGACACGGGTTCGTGCCCCAGTCCGAGAAGATCCCACATGCCGTGGAGTGGCTGGGCCCGTGAGCCATGGCTGTTGAGCCTGCGCGTCCGGAGCCTGTGCTCCGCAACGGGAGAGGCCACAACAGTGAGAGGCCCGCATACTGAAAAAAAAAAAAAAGTCTTATTTAAATCAGACTTTATTCTCAGCACAGTGCCCAGGTGAGGTGTAGCCCTAGCCATGATTTTAAGACAAAGTAACCGCCTTTGGGAAGTTTCAAATCTGCTTGGCCACGGAAGCGATTGTTGATTGAATACCTAACTGGATCTAGTATTACCTGTTGGAGGTAATACTCTTACCCCGGTTTTAGAGATTAGAAAAGTGAGCCTCAGGGCCTTTAGCCCTCTCTCCGATCCCGATCCCTGCCTACCTTACCCTTTCTGCTTCAGTAACGCCCAACTGCGCTTTGGTGCCTGCAGACACTATGGTATTTTGCATCTCATACCTTTGCCCCTGTGGTCCCTACTGCCTGGAGTGCCATCCCCACCTCTCCTTCAGCATCTTCTGTAGCATCTACCCTTGGAGTCCTGGGTTAGGTGTCCATCCACCTACCCTGCACAGACCTCCAACTGAGTGCTCACTATATCATATCGAAATTAGCTGTTTGTGAGTGTCTTTCCCACTAAACTGCAGGCTTCTCTGAAGCAAGAAGCATGACTTATTCACCTTGGTCCTGCCACACCCAGAACAGCACCTGGCACAGAGCCAGTGTTCCAGAAAGATTAGCTGAACAAGAACAGATTGGTGAAGTCGCTTGTCTAAAGTCACACTGAGGGCATAGGGTAAAAATGAGATTTGAACCATGGTTGCTGCTACCATAAGGCATCTTTGTGTGAATTAGGACAAGGCTCCCTCTCTGAGCAGATTGATTGCAATAAAGG
This sequence comes from Neophocaena asiaeorientalis asiaeorientalis, assembly GCF_003031525.2. Taxonomy (NCBI): domain Eukaryota; kingdom Metazoa; phylum Chordata; class Mammalia; order Artiodactyla; family Phocoenidae; genus Neophocaena; species Neophocaena asiaeorientalis. Next base: position 1,682,476 of record NW_020175833.1, on the reverse strand, counting down.
CAAGTCCTCTGGGCGGACCAGAGAGAAAAGGACACTCCTTTCCCAGCTGCTGATGCAGCCCTGTGCTGAGGTCCCTGGGCCTGAGGGTCTCAGAGCTTGGCTGAGCCAGTAAGAACTAGATTTTAGCCCCATTCTCGCTCCCCAGGGTCCCAGTCCAGACACAGCAAGGCACAGCCTGTTTAAACCCAGATCAATCTATTCTGAAGCCCATACTTTTCTTCTCTACCATGTGAACGAGAGAGAGAGAGAGAGAGAGAGATTGATTTTTGGTAAGAAATGGGTAAAATAGTGAAAGCTCCAAACAGCAGCTGCCATGTTCCTCTTGACCCAAATCTGGAAGTTATTCTCCCCCCCCCAACCCCAAACCGAGCAGAACAAACTTCATCCAGTTTCCTGAGCACTAAGTCATAAGTGCAAGAGGCAGTGGGAAGATGCCTGAGAAAGATCGAAGGCTGCAGCCTCACTGAAGATTAAAAAAAAAAAAAAAAGCCCAAACCTATTCGTGGGTCAGGGAGCATTCAGCCAAGAGCACGGGGGGAAGGTACGTCTTCAAACAGTTGGTGAGAACTTGGATTTGAAATCTGAGGGCTGAGGAACTGTAAGCAGAAACTGAGCACTTCTTGCAAATATCAATAAGGGACATATGAAGAAGTGAGCCTTGTAAAGCAAGAATTGGGTGGGGTTTCCACAAGAGGGTCGAGTGAAACTTAGTCTCGGTTTCTGCACCCGTAAAGCGGGGTTAATACCTAACACACAGGGTTACTCAGGGGAGTAAATGAGATCACCTAAGGGAAATGACTGGTATAGGGTCTGGCGTACAGTAAATATGTACTAAATGACAATTACATTTTTTTTTTTTTTTTTTTTTTGCCCCCTCCCTAATGGAAGCACAGTCTTAACCACTGGACCACCAGGGAAGTCCCATCGACAATTTCAATTATTATTTATTTGGCTGCATTGGGTCTTCGTTGCTGCGCGCAGGCTTTCTGTAGTTGCGGCGAGTGGGGCTACTCTTCGCTGCGGTGCGCGGGCTTCTCATTGCAGTGGCTTCTCTTGTTGCGCGGAGCACGGGCTCTAGGTGCGCGGGCTTTGGTAGTTGTGGCTCGCGGGCTCTAGAGCACAGGCTCGTAGTTGTGGCGCACGGGCTTAATTGCTCCGCGGCATGTTCCCGGACCAGGGATCGAACCCATGCCCCCTGCATTGGCAGGTGGATTCTTAACCACTGAGCCATCAAGGAAGTCCCCAATTTCAGTTATTTTACTAAAGATTGATGATGATGATGATGATGATGATGGTGATGATGATGATGGGGTGGTGGTTGTGATGTGATACTCAGGGTAAGAAATGTCTGCCACTGAATATAGAGGTAGAAGGAGCTCACCAGCCTCTTCAAGAAGGAGAGAAAGAACAAGAGCCTCTTTTCCTGCTTTTGTGCCCATCTCCTCCTCTCATGGATAATGCAGAAAGCGAGCAGAGTTGCTAAAAGCCTTGGCAGAAGGGCGACAGAAGGACTGGAGTGAGGGGAGAGATGCTCTCAAGCCCTTCAGGCCCCCTCCCTATCACTCCATCATCCTACTCCTTTGGGGACCCTGTGTGTATGGAGGCTCCCAAGAGGGAAGAAAAAGGCAGGGGCCTGGGGATGCAGTGGGGGCTCAGGACTTAGTGTTGTTCCCAGTGTGAGAGCACAATGGGAGGGAGCAGTGGGGAATTAGAATCTGGAACATCTGGGAGAGGCAGGCTGAAGAGCTGTGGAAATAGAAAGTGGCATCCAGTATCCTTGAAAATGGCCCCCCTGAGGCATAGACCTGCAAAATAGTAGCTGCAAAACAGAAATGATCCCTGTCCTCATGGAGCTGACTTCAAATGTAGCCCAATCCAAATATTCTATTGCTTTCTGAACAAAAGTATTCAGTTACTTAGGCCAAATATCTTGGGATATTTTTGCCTCTTCTCTTTCTTTCTCTCACACCACTTATCCAATCCATTGGCAAGTCCTCTTTACTCCATCTTCATATATTGAATATATTCCAAATCTGACCACTTCTTACCACCTCCACCTCTATAACACCAGTCCAGGCTACCAACATCTCTTGCCCAGACCATTGCAGTAGCCTCCTGACTGTCTCTTAATAGCCCCCTTTCCCCGTGGAAGCCAGAGTGAACCTTCTGAAACATGAGACTGCTTATGTTACTCCTCTGCTCAAAGCCTTCCTGCGGCTCTTGATTTCACTACAAATTGAAGGCAAAGTCCTTGCAAAGACCCACAAACAGTCATGGTCTTGCTTTTGGATGCCTCTTCAACCCCATCATACTCTGATAGCAATAACAGCTGGAAAAATGAAACAACATCCACTTCCTAGAAAAGGCAGGGAGAAAAGACAACCTTAGGCCTCCTGTGCCACTAGCAGATTTTCCAGGAAGCACAGTGTGATGCCCTCCCCAAGTTAGACTCTGCATTAAATCGACAAATAGCAAGAACAGTAGTGGAAGGTCAGAGCATTTTCAAGACATCACTATAAATAAAGTTAAAAATTAAAGACAAGCCTCAGACAGGAAGAAAATGTTTGCAGTCCTAACAAAAGATCAATATCTGGAATATATAAATAGCTCCTACATATCAATAAGAAAAAATATTCTTGTAGAAAAATGGGCAAAGGATATGCAAAGGCAACTCATAGTAAAACTGTAAATGGCTAATAAACATCTGAAAAAATTAGTCAACCTCATCAATAATCAGGAAAATTCAAGTTAAAACAACAAAATATCATCTTTTGCTAATGCAACTGGCAAAAACAAGAAAGATTGATGATATAGAATGTAGGCAAGGATGTGGAGAAATAAGAGTGCAAATTGGTACAAGCTTTTTGTAATTAGCATTCTCTATCAAAACTTTTTAAATGCCTAAATTTTGACCTAGTAATTTTACTGTTAAATATATGTCATATGTCTATACTTGTGTCCAAAGTTATATATAGATTATTCACTGAGGCAGCTTATAAAGGTGAAAACTGCCAGAAACCTAAATGCCCATAAATAGGAGTATAGTTAAATCATGGGACATTCATACTGTGGGATAGTGTGCGTGAATTAGACATCTATGTGCTGACATAGAACAAACTCCAAAACATAATGACAAATGTGTTCACTGAAGGAGCAAGTTACAAAACAATATTAAGGCAATATCCATTCATGTGGAAAGAAAAAAGTGAAGCAAAATCCTATATATAGATCTCGGTATGTTCATCCATTTACAAAAATAATGCATAGAAAGTCCTGGAAGGATAGATATACACTTACTACAGTGGGAGAGGTGGGATTGAAGATGTGGAGGAGTTTCACTTTTTACTCTATTGCTATATTATTTGTAGCTTTACAAGAGTAGAGTGTTCCTGTATGATTTGTGTAATTAAAAGTTTGTGTAAATGTACTCATATATTATTTACTTGATTTAAAAATTCATGTAAAAATTAGGTCTTTCACAAACACAGTGGTTTCCACACTCCTTAACCCCCTCATACACCCATTTCACAGATGGGAAAGCAGGCAGAGAAAAGTGACTTGCCGAAGCCACATAAGCCAGTGGCAGGATCCCAGGATGGAGCTGATATTCACAGGAAAGTTATATCTGTCAGTCTGAGGTGGGAGCATGAGGGTATGAAACATAATCTTAATTCTCAAGGGGCTTGCTTACAGCCTCACTGATGAGACAAACCCATAACATTCCAAGACAAGGTAGTCCAGCATGGTAAGAGTCAAATTAATGAGTTAACATTTATGGGTGCTAATTATGTGTCAGGCAGTACTAAGAGCTTTACGTGCAATAACTAATTTTATTCTCCATTGATCCTACGATACAGGCACTACGATTGTTATCCCCATTTTACAGGTGGGGAAACTGGGGTACAGATAAGTAACTTGTAGGTAAGAAGTACCTGAGGCTGAACTGAACCAGTCTCACTGCAAAACTAAACCAGTTTTGAACTTCCCTGGTGGCGCAGTGGTTGGGAATCCGCCTGCCAATGTAGGGGACACGGGTTCGGGCCCTGGTCCGGGAAGATCCCACATGCGCCGAGCAACTGGGCCTGTGCGCCACAACTACTGAGCCTGCGCTCTAGAGCCCGCAAGCCACAACTACTGAGCCCGCGTGCCACAATTACTGAAGCCCGCGTGCCTAGAGCCCGTGCTCCACAGCAAGACAAGCCAACGCAATGAGAAGCGCACGCACTGCAACAAAGAGTAGCCCCCGCTCGGTACAACTAGAGAAAGCCTGTGCGCAGCAAGAAAGACCCAACACAGCCAAAAATAAATAAATAAATAACTGGGCTTCCCTGGTGGCGCAGTGGTTGGTAGTCCGCCTGCCGATGCAGGGGACACGGGTTCATGCCCCAGTCTGGGAGGATCCCACATGCCGTGGAGCGCCTGGGCCCGCTGAGCCTGCACGTCCGGAGCCCGTGCTCCGCAACTGGAGAGGCCACAATAGTGAGAGTCCCGCGTACCGCAAAAAAAAAAACACAAACAACTAAATTAGTATATATATATTAAAATAATTGCTGCGGAGCAGCTGGGCCCGTGAGCCATGGCCGCTGAGCCTGTGCATCCGGAGCCTGTGCTCCGCAACTGGAGAGGCCACAATAGTGAGAGTCCCGCGTACCGCAAAAAAAAAAACACAAACAACTAAGTTAGTATATATATATTAAAATAACTAAACCAGTTTTACTGCAAAACTCCCTCCTTTTTTTTTTTTTTAAAGTAATAAGCTCTTGGGGAAAACTTACAGGCCAATAGTCAGCAGAGAAGGGAAGGCATGGCCCCCATTCACCTGTCATCCCCATGCAGTGGCATGCCAGGGACAGGGCAGTACAGGTGTACATTCCAGGAGAGGGAGTTCCTACCATTCCTCTCTCTTCTTGTAGGTCAAGCATGAGAGTAAGCTAATAGGTAAGTGATACTTGAGTGCCAGGCAGGCTGCAGGGTAGCTTCAGCTTTTGCTGTTGTTGATGTTATGAAAAATTTCAAACCCATACAAAAGTTGAGGAAAGTATGATGAATTCAATGTCCCAGAATGCTTTTGTCCTAAACCACTCCACTCAATAGGAAAAGTTTTCCTTGAAGAAATCAGAGGAGCTGGAGAAAGTCCTGCCTCCCCCATGGCGGGCAGGAGTGTCCAGGGAGGGCTGTGGGGTGTGTGTGAGAGGGTGCTGGGCTGACCCCTTACTGGGGCCATCATCTGACAAGCTGAATGGGGAAGGGGAAGGCCGGCAGCCCACTCAGAGCTGGCTCCATGGGCCACCCAGCCCCGAAGCTGGGGGCAACCTGAAATTTAGAGTTTCTTCTTCTTCTCCTTCTTCTTCTTCATCTCCTCCTTCTTCTCCTCCTCTCCATCTTCTCCTCTCCTTCTTCTTCCCTTTCTTCTTCTCCGTCTTTTCTCCTTCTTCTTTTTTCTCTACTTGAGATATACTCTGCATACTATATCTTCGTTTCCTAGAAGAAGAAATAGAGACTCTGAAGTCAGTACATTCAGCTTGGAAATGTCAAGACTGGACCAAGAACCCACGGTGTTTCCTTTTAACCACCCTCATCTCCAAGTCATGGATCCTCCTTGAGCCTCAGTTTCCTCATCTGTAAAAGCCACTAAACAGTCTATGATATTTTGTTATAACAACGTCAACCAAGATGGTTAAGTTAATAAAATTGCACTTAAAAAAAAAGCCAATAAACATTCCTTCCTCATAGAGATGCTGTGAGCCCTACGGGCAGAGGCATTCATTCACGGACTGAACCTTCCTTGAGCACCAGCAAGATGCTAAATCCTGGTCTAGGTGAGGGTAGAAAAGAAAAGAGGACGAAACCCGTGCTCTCACGGAATTTACATTCTAGTCGGGGCAAGGGAAACAGAAAAAAGAAAGAAAACAAAACAAATGGGGGTAATATCAGATAGTGATGAGTGCTAGGAAGAAATAGCACGATGGTGGTGAAATGAGAGTGGTCAGACAAGAGTTCTGAGGAAGTGGCATTTACTCTGAGACCTGAATTATCTGAAGGAGGCTGAGGCAGGGAAATTTGGGGGCAGGATGTCCAGAAATAGGACAAAGCAGAGGCTTCGGGGGAGGAACCAGGTTGTAAGAGACAATGTAAGTAAAAGTCAAGTAAAGGTTATAGCATTAATTTAATGCAATAAGCTTTTACTGTAGTCCACTGTGTGCTAGTAAATGTATTAGGCACAGCGTTCAGAGATCAGTACAGCCTCGGTCTTTAAAGAGCTCACTGTCTAGGAGGAGATAACAGAAAACGGATAGTTTCTCAGCTGATGAAATGGTGCATTTAATCAAGAGGTGAAAAATTAATTTTTATTCATGTTTTTGCAAGTGTGTCCAGCGGGTGCAGAGACACTGCCATAGGAGATCACTCAGGTGCCGAGGTTATGGCGCCTGGTTCAATTTTTCCTTCGCAGCCCCTGGGCCTCTAGTGCTTCGATCCCCCTCCGGGCAGCAGGGTGCGCTATACCGTCTCTCAGGGCCGGCCGGACGGGTGCCGCGCTCTCTCCACTTTCCTTCTCGCTGCACCGCACTTCCGTTGGCTAGCGGAAGCGGCAGCCGGCAGCTGCGGGCATCTGGTCCTACAGCATGGCGGGGGCGGGGCTGGGCGAGGCGCGCGCCGAGCAGGCTGGGGAGTCCCTCGCCCCGGCCCTTTGAGCCCGGACCGGACAGGTGAGGACTTCTCCTTCCTTGTTCCAGCCTCCAAACCCGTCAGGCCCTCCCCGAGGCCTCTTCGAGTTACCGCCATGGGGCTGCCCCCTTCCCGCCTGACGCCGAGGCCCTGCGGCCCCCGCCTTCCCTCAGAATTCTCTTCCCATTGAGGCCCCGCCCCGGGCTTTTCTTTCCGGGGGCGCCCCTTGGGCGTGTGTGCCCGCCCCTGGGTATCCCCTTGCCGTTTAGGAAGCCGTCAGAAGGAATTGAGGGTTACGTGCACCTGCCTGCCCGGGGAAACAGACCTAGCAGGGAGGAAGGTCTTAGTACCGCACGAGTTAGTGGCCCAGTTCAGTCAGGCTTTCTTCTTTCGTTCCATAGATAACGTACGAGCGCATGCAGTGGGGCAGCCCTAGTACTAGGCTCTCTGAAAACTAAGGTGACTGAAGTAGCCATGGTTATGTCCTGCCTGGAGAGGATAGTTTACGGGGGAGTCGAACATTAAACACCTAACCATGCCGCTGAAAGTACAAATTCAAATTGTGGCAATGGCTATGGAAAAGATGAACAGAAAAAGTAATGGTAAAGCAGCAAAGATCTCTTTCGGCAAGGGTGTCAGAGCAGACTTCCTGAACGAGAGGACACTTGAGCTACGGCTTGAGAAGTATGGCAAGGGCCAGAGGAAATATATGCTGGTCAGAGCGAACAGCACCTGTGGATATTTGAGTTGGTAAAGAATGTTCAGGAAAGGAGGTTTTCGATGGGTCAAATGCTGTGATGGGCATACAGGATATAATGTTTGTGTACCGGTCAGGAGTTCACCATCTAGTGCCACAGACATAAGTAAAATGCAGAGATGAAGTTGCAGGCGTGGTAAGTGCTAAGAAGGAGAGGTATGGCTGGTGTATTGGTGTTTTATCTGGTGGGAAAGGTTAAGGAGGACTTCTCTGAGGAAGTGATGATTAGGCTGATAACCTGAAATAGGAGTTAACTCGGCAAAGTGAAGAGAAGAGCTTTTTTTAGATTGAGGTGAAGAGCATGTGCCAAGGTTCAGAGGCAGGAGGTAGGCCACTTGAGGAAGAAATGATTAGAGTGAAATGGGAAAAGATGAGGCTGGAGAGGCAGCACTGAGCCTTTGAGGCATCTGGTTGGCACGGCAAGGATTTTGATCCGTATCATTAAGAGCAATGGAAAGATATTTGTTTTAATCTGTAGGGGAAAGGATGTGATCAAAAAAGCATTTTGAAAAGATTGCTCTGGTAAGTGGATTGGAAGTGGATAGGGGTGGATTTAGGGAGACCACTTAGGAAGCGGTTGCAATAACGTAGACATGAAGTTATAAAATTTTGGGTAAGGGTGCTGGCAGGTCATGATAGAAGAAGGTGGAGCATTAGAGGACTGTTTAGGGGGTAAAATCTCCAGAGTTTGGTGACTGATCAGGTATGGGGGCTGAGGGAAAGAGGTATCAAGGGAGACTCTCAGCTTTCTGGTTCCTTTTAGCAGGTGAATGGCCATGCCATTTACTGGACTAGGGAAACGGGTAGAGGGCTTCTGGGAAAAATACAAGTTACTCTAATGTTTTTCATAACTCCCACTCTGACTAGAAGGGACTTTCATGATGTACTTTTTCTGTATGGTTTGAGTTTATGAGCATGTATTTTATAATTGGAATAACAAGTTGAAAAAGGCTAAGAATTCCACCATCTCTCTAAAAACCATAATTGTGTGATGTAAAATATGGAGAGGGAGAGAGAGCCCACTGAGAGAAGGGTTAGGAAATTAAGTGTGGATTTTTTGTCCAATTTGGAGCTGAAGCCAGCAGGCCTTCACCTCTACCCACCCCACCCCTCTACTCCCTCCACCACAGTACTGGTGGCTTTTCCCTTAAAAAGACAAATTGGAGAATTTAAGATGGGACTGTTAAAAATATATACAAATTTTTTTTAGAATTAAGCATCTGCTTTGCTTAAAATGATCAATGGCTCTAAGTCGAACAGCTAGTTTACTTTATCTGATTCAGTTATATGTGGTTAGTCTGCTAGATGGTGTCTCATGCCTACTCCTTCTTCCATTCATGGGCCTTACCTGCCTATCACATCCCCTTCTGGTCTCCCTCTCTGACTCCAGACTGCATCTTAGTTTCGCAGGGTGCTAGTATCAGAGGTGTCCTGGGCAGGGATTGAGGGAGGCAGTTTTGTACAGTACTTGGTATTTTTAAATGCTTAAACCTTACCAGTATGTTTTTTGGACTGTATCAAAATGGGCACATCAACTATGTCACTGTTAAAAGGAGTAGCCGTGTGAAACTCAGCATTGTGTTTATTGTTTAGAAGTGGAGGTTGCTCACTGTATCATGCCAAGGTCCTTTGAGAAAACTCATGAGAGAGATTTCTTTTAAAATCCAGTGGTGGGTATTGCTGTGCTTCTTCCAAGCAGCTATTAAGTTTTTATCTTCTTGGCAGTGCAAGTTCTGTAACTGACTGTATTTTCCTCTGCCTTGTCTGCCGAGAAAGTCAGAGCCAAATTAGAAGCTTGGCAGTTTTGCAGGTCCTGACGGCATGAATTTTTGTGTACTTCAGACTTCATTTTATTGTCCTACCTTTGTTTTCCCTTCACAATGATTATTTTCTAATTAAAAAAAAATTCTGAGTAAGCACAAATATTACTTAAAAAACATATGTAATTTTAAAAAAATAACAGTACAATGAGTGCTGATTGAAGGAAAAAAATATACACTTAAAAGTGACAATGTGTCCCTAACTCTCATCCCATTTCTTACTTCCTCAGAGGTAACCACTATTTTGAATTTTATGTTTATGATTCCTTTGCTTTTTGTAATTGTATACCACATATATTTGTATTCTTAAAGTGGAAATTGTTTGAAGCTTATATAAAGGAAATCACATTGTATGTATTCTGTAGCTTGCTTTCTTCATTCAACACTGTGTCTGAGATTCATCTGTGTTGTTATATATAACTGTAGTACATTAATTCATTACTTCATAAGGTTACACTGCTTGGGGAATTGCCTGGCAGTCTAGTGGTTAGGACTCAGCGCTTTCACTGCTGGGGCCTGGGTTCGATCCCTGGGTTCTATCGTTGGTCCGGGAACTAAGATCCTGCAAGCCACGTGGCGTGGCCAACAAACAAACAAAAACATTAAAAAAAAGAAAAAAGATTCTGCTGCATGAATATGCGTGGATGAATTTATCTAGTCTACTGTTGATGGACATTTGGAGTGTTGTTAGTTTTTGCTGTTGCTAACAGTCCTGCTACAGACATCCTTGTATATGTCTCCTGTTACGTATGTGCAGACACTTCTCTACATCAGGATTTCTCCACCTTAGCACTATTGACATTTTGGGCTGGATGTGAGGGACTGTCCTGTTTACTGTAGGATGTTTGGCATCATCCCTGTCTTCTGTTTGATGGACACCCCAAGCACCCTTTCCTCCCTCCCAAGTTATGACAACCAAAAATATCTTCATATATTACAAAATTGCCCCATTTGGGAACCAGTGCTCAAGATCAGGGGTTGACAGACTTTTTCTGCAAAAGACCAGGTAGTTAATATTCAGGCTTGTGAGCTGTGTGGTCTTTGGTCTTAATAAATGAACTGTGCCTTTGTAGGGCAAAAGCAGCCATAGGCAAGATGTAAATGAGTGCGTATGACTGTGTTCCAATAAAACTTTACAAAAATAGGCAGGCAGCCTAGACTGGTCTGAGGCTAGTTGTTTGCAGTCTTTTGCTCTAGTCTAGATCAGTAGGAAATATATTTTATATCCTCACCCAGTGCATGTAACTCACATATGTATTGAAAATACGTGATACAGTTTGGTATTTTCTGTTTTATTCCATTTTTTGAAATGTCAATTAGTATATGCACTAGATTGATTTCAAGCCTCCATCAGTGAGTTGTGACTAGCAGTTTGAGAAACTTGATTTGCTCAATCAGAAGGTATGCACATTTCTAACTTGACTGGGTAGTATATATACTTATATAAGGCATTTCATATCTCTTTTAGGAGACAGAATATAAACAAATTCACCATTGTCTGTATGTTTTTATTTCTAAAGTATAGATTGGATAGAGTCACTCCTTGCTTAAAACCTGTAATAACTTGCATGACGTGGCATACAAAGGATTTTCCAATCTGTCTGCAATCTACTTTTCTAGGCTTCTCTTATCACTCTGTGTTTCCTGTGTTCCAACCACTTGGTATTGTGTTTCCCAAATGTGCCGTGCTACACTAT
>NW_020175833.1:1548035-1671520 GCF_003031525.2 Neophocaena asiaeorientalis asiaeorientalis | reverse complement strand
ATCGGCAGGCGGACTCTCAACCACTGCGCCACCAGGGAAGCCCTAAGTATATTTTTAAAGCTATCTTCTTTCTGAAATGTTCCTCCTTTATTTTGCCTAGTGAGTTCTTTATCCGTTAAGACCTTTGTCAAGTGTTGTTCCATTCATTCATTTAACATATTTGTTAGCATTTACTGTGCCTCAGGCACTGTCCGAGGTGCTGGAGATTCAGCAAGGAATTAGGCAAGGCCTCTGCTTTCCTGTGTGGGGGAAAAAGATGCTAAAAAGGTAAACAAATGGTTTCAGAAGGTGATAAGGGCTGAAGAAAATAAAACAGTAGGTTGATGTGGATGGAAAAAGTCATGACTTTAGGTAAGGTAATCAGGCAAAAACTCTGAAGGGTTGCTATTTTGGCTGAGATTTGAATGATGAAACAGACAGCTGTTTCAGCACTTTAAAAATGTTGCTTTGCTTCTTTTTGGTCTCCATAGTTTCTCATGAGACATCCACAGATAAATGAATTGTTGTTCCCTTATAGGTAATGTGTCATTTACGTGGTTGCTTTCAAGATTTTTACTTTGTGTTTTAGTTTTTCACAATTTGACTGTGGTATGCCTGGGCATGGATTTCTTTCTTTCTTTTTTAAAAATAAATTATTTATTATTTATTTTTGGCTGCGTTGGGTCTTCATTGCTGTGCATGGGCTTTCACTAGTTGCGGCGAGTGGGGGCTACTCATCATTGCGGTGCACGAGCTTCTCATTGTGGTGGCTTCTCTTGTTGCGGAGTACGGGCTCTAGGTGCGCGGGCTTCAGTAGTTGTAGCTCGCGGGCTCTAGAGTGCAGGCTCAGTAGCTGTGGTGCACGGGCTTAGTTGCTCTGTGGCATGTGGGGTCTTCCTGGACTAGGGATTGAACCCGTGTCCCCCGCATTCGCAGGTGGGTTCTTAACCACTGCGCCACCAGGGAAGTCCCTGGGCATGGATTTCTTTGGGTTTATCATGTTTGGGGTTCTCTGAACTTCTAATCTCAGGTTTATATATGTGAGGGTTTATTTCTCAGCTCTTAATTCTGTTCATTGGGTATATTTTTCTGCCTTATGCTAGTACCACACTTTTTTGATTACTGTGGCTTTGTAACAGTTTTTGAAATCAGGGAGTCTGAGTCTTCCAATTTTGTTCTTTTACAAAATTGTTTTGGCTCTTCACAGTCCCTTGAGATTACATGTAATTTTTAGGATGAATTTTTCTGTTTTTGCCAGAAATGATTTTGGGATTTTGATAGGGATTTTGGGATTTTGCATTGAGTTTGTAGATTGCTTTGGGTAGGATGGACATCTTAACAGCCCAATAAATATATTTTTTAAATGAATGTACATTGAATGTGGTGTTTACACTGAACAAATTTGATGTAGTTCTAAGGTTTCTTCTGTTGAACATTCCCAACAGCTAAGCATGCTTTGAAGGTATTCCTAGGGAATTAGTTCCTTCCCTCAAACCTGTTTCTAGACTCAAAAATGTCCTGACCACTTTCTAACTATAACTTGGGAAGAAGGAATGCTGATCACTGTCATCTTGGGAGCTCCTAGGTCCAGGATATATGGAAGGAAATCTATTTGACTTGTATATACACAGTTGACCCTTGAACAACGTAGATTTGAATTGTGCAGGTCCACTTACACATGGATTTTTTTCATCAGTGAATACTGCAGTACTAGACATCCCCGGTTGGTTGAATACGTGGATGTGGAGGAACCATGGATAGGAAGGAACCATGTATACTGAGCTGACTATAAGTTATACTTGGATATTCAGCTTCAGGGGATTGGTGTGCCTAACCCTTGCGTTGTTCAAAGGTCAAGTGTGCTTATGTTTTGGTAAATTTTGTTTTATTTTCTTGACGACTTCTTTACTTCTCCCTGCAGAGATGTGATAATGGATCATCATGTTTCCACCATCAAACCTCGAAGAATCCAAAACCAAAATGTCATTCACCGCCTGGAACGCCGGCGGATCAGTTCAGGCAAGGCAGGCACCCACTGGCACCAGGTCCGAGTGTTCCACCAGAATGTCTTCCCCAACTTCACGGTTGTAAATGTTGAAAAGCCGCCTTGTTTCTTGCGTAAATTCTCACCTGATGGACGCTACTTCATTGCTTTCTCTTCAGACCAGACATCTCTCGAAATCTATGAGTACCAGGGCTGCCAGGCAGCTGAGGACCTACTGCAGGGCTATGAGGGGGAGATCCTGTCCAATGGCAATGACCAGCGGTCAGTCAACATCCGTGGCCGGCTCTTCGAACGCTTTTTCGTCCTGCTGCACATTACCAATGTGGCGGCCAATGGCGAGCACCTGAACCGGGAGTGCAGCCTCTTCACTGATGACTGCCGCTGTGTCATCGTGGGCTCAGCTGCCTATCTCCCAGATGAGCCTCACCCTCCTTTTTATGAGGTATATCGGAACAGTGAGTCCGTGACCCCCAACCCCCGGTCCCCCCTGGAGGACTACTCCCTCCATATCATTGACCTTCATACTGGCCGCTTATGTGATACACGTACCTTCAAGTGTGACAAAGTGGTCCTGTCACACAACCAAGGGCTGTACTTGTATAAGAACATCCTGGCCATCTTGTCAGTGCAGCAGCAGACCATCCATGTCTTCCAGGTGACTCCTGAAGGCACTTTCATTGATGTGAGGACCATTGGCCGCTTCTGCTATGAGGATGACCTGCTCACTGTGTCAGCTGTTTTTCCTGAGGTGCAGCGGGACAGTCAGACAGGCATGGCCAATCCTTTCAGGGATCCCTTCATCAACTCCCTGAAACACCGGCTGCTCGTGTACCTTTGGCGCCGGGCAGAGCAGGATGGTAGTGCAATGGCCAAGAGGCGCTTCTTCCAGTATTTTGACCAACTACGGCAGCTGCGCATGTGGAAAATGCAGCTTCTGGATGAAAACCATCTGTTTATCAAGTATACTAGTGAGGATGTTGTAACCCTGCGGGTCACAGATCCATCACAGGTACCAGGTGCTCTCCTGCCCTTTACCCCTCCAGTCTCCTTGGCACAATGGGAAGGTTTCTCTCTTTGCCTATAGCCAGTCTCTCAGAAATAACACATTTTATGTAATCTTGAATTTTTGCTGTCTTCGGGCTCATACTTAAAACAGCTCGACTTTTCTAATCATTTCTCAAAATGATTTTTCTCATTTGGACAAATGGAAGCTATATCGTAAGCCATTGACATGTAGGTAGTCAACTCTGTGATTATTACCCTAATTCTTCTGCAGAGCATTTTCAGTACCCTTGAAATGGAAGCCCAGATGCTACAGGGTCAAGGTTTGACTCCCTATGGATACTGCCTTGATTTTGTATAAGATTGTACTTATTGGTCTGCTCAGTTCTGGCAATGAGAATGAACCCACCATACGAAAAAGAAAATCTTCTAAAAATCTAGTTTTTCTTTCCTACTTAAATGATGTCAGTATACTTCCTCACCAAATCTTCTTTAGATTGTAACAGGTAAGTTCATTTGATGGAATTAAGCTTTATGACTGTACTCTGACCTTTCCCATGTGCTGGAACATAGGTTGTGGAGCAGTGAAAAGATCAAAAGGAAGCCAAAATTTTTGATCTACCAAGTGAATAATCAAGACTGCAGGTTCTGAGGGTTTTTCAGTTTGGGTGAAAGATGTTGGTAGGGGAGAGAGGCATTTCACAAATAGGAATAACGTGGTGTTAAGAGCATGGAAACCTCTAAGACTTTTGGGTTGAAATACCATGCTGAAATTCAGGGTAATTTGGGCATTTCCCTTTGAGAAGCTCCTTACTTTAGTGTTGACCAAGTGAGAGACCTACTTTTCTGTACGTTTGTCCCCCCATTCTCCTATTTCCAGAGTGTCTCCTTAGATACTAGTTTGGAAATTTAGAACAGAACAAACCAGTAAACCACGAAGTCAGCTGAGTCTGGTTTCTCTCATTGACTTGCAGCTGATTCTGCCTGTAACAGTTAGAGACTGTATAAGGAATTGTCTCCTAAGACCGTACCAGCCATCCATGGTAAAATGTTTTCTAATATTTTTCTTCTGAATCATACCTTGTATATTCTAAAATATAAGGGGGGGTGGTGAGTAAAATGGTTAGAGATCATTTTTTTTTCTGAATTCTTTTTCTTCTCTATTAATGATGAAGTCACCCATTGAGCCATCATGGGTGAGCCCATCTAGTTCATGTTATGAGTCATGGGAGGTTGTCCGTGAAGCCCTTGACTTCTGTACCCTCCTGTCCTGTATTTCCCAGTCTGGCCTGGTGGGAAGGCTAGTAAATGTTTGTGTAATTCTATATTCACATAATTATGATGGATCCTGGTGAAGCCCTAATATGATCAAAGCATTGTCCAGGTTTATAGAAAGGACATGAATCAATCTTATATTTAGGTTTGAGCTATAATTACCTTTTTATTTTGGAGGGAATATGTTGTGTGACTGCTGCAATTGAGATTATCCTTTTTTCCTTTGCTAAAACATGACCTACTTATATCCAGTAGCTACAGTAGGCTGTAGCCAGAAACATTACAAGGGCTCTATGCTTTGCTTACAGAATTTGTAACTTTAAACCCAATCTCTCTGCCCTTGTTGTCCTCCCTCCTCCTTTCCCAGTTTAATTTGATAGGTTCCAATAAGGTTAATAAGTAAAAAGTGCACCTAAACACAAAGCCTTGCTAATATTATGGGTATTATTCTCAGGTTACTCTCCAGCCTCTTTAATTTACAGCCAAATTTAATTTCCAGGTGACCGCAAAAGTCATGTAATATAAGCTTTGGGAAGGACTAATTACTATTAAAACAGGTGGGCCAGATGTCTCCAGAAATTGGTAATGGAGATTTAAATTCAATCATAAGAGGCGGAATACTAATCCTAGTGTTCTGAAAACTTCTAGAGTCCTGCTGGAAGCTTGCAGATTGACTCACACTGCCACATTCACTGTGATAAAAACTAGAGGTACCTGGTGCTTCCTTGTTAGGCTGAGCAGAGCACTGGAGGTTTAAAGAAGAGGGCCAGTCACCCAGGGGCTTATTCAGAGAAAGCAGTAACTCTGCCACCTATGGCATTTGAATGGTTTTCAGGTTCCCCCTCTGAAATTAATTGTTACGAATCTCAAATGTATGTTACAAATGCTCTTGGCTGAAAGAACATTTATGAAGAAAGAAATGGAAAATGCTTCTCTGATTTTTCATGTGTTCAGCAGCAGTCCCCTGCTTGGTTACAACTTGCCTAGGTGGACACAGTGTACTTAAGATGTCTTTCTGCATGTTAGAAATATTAAGAGAGAAAAAGAAATGCCCCTAAATTGAACTTTCAACTGTACGTATACAAGAGAAAATAATTTGCCAACAGGCAGCTCCTGGCTACAAATCACTTTCGCAGCAGGAAGGAAAATTAAATCTGGCATTTTAAAAAAGTGGGTTGGGGAGTAAGTAAGGAATAACACTTGGAAGGCAAAATATTAAATTTTCACACAGCTTGAAATGAAAGATTGAAAACCTTCTTATACATATATGAACAACTCAGTAATTCCAGCAGATACAGTGGGAAATCAGACAACACTGAGGCCCTTGATCGATCAAGTCCACTGAGGCTTCCTCCTTTTCCAGGACCTCTTGGCACCATGTTTCCGCCATAGTGCCGGAGTGGAGGTGTTTGCCTGTTTTACTTGGGCAGCTTGATTTTCAACCAAAATGATATTTGCTAGGCAAGGCATTATACCCAGCTATTCCTTAGGTCTATCTATTCTTCCGCAGGCATCTTTCTTTGTGGTGTACAATATGGTGACAACAGAGGTGATCGCTGTGTTTGAGAATACATCAGATGAGCTTTTGGAGCTGTTTGAGAACTTCTGTGATCTCTTCCGTAACGCTACCCTGCATAGTGAAGTCCAGTTTCCCTGCTCAGCTTCCAGCAACAATTTTGCACGGCAGATCCAGCGCCGGTAAGCTGTTCCACTAGGCTTAACAAGCTTAATTTTTCTTCAGAAAATTTGTTGGTGTGAAGCTAACAGTCATTTACTTCAGGAAACCTCATATTCTTTCTGCCCACCTAGGCTTGGGTCAGTCTGCCTGTCATAACCCATTGTGTCATCCTAAACTTCTGTTTTCTCTTTCTTAGCACCTGAGGAATTACTTGTGTGTTGTCCATGATTCCTCCTAGACTGTATGTTAGCTGCAGAAAGATAGAGACCCTGTCTTTGTTTAGTTCATTGCTATATCTTCCGTGGTACACCGTCAAGCACTTAAATATTTTTTGAATGAGTGACTAAGGACATAATTTTATAACTTTTGGTTAAACATGTGTGTTGAACACGTGCATTTTTCTCTGTTCCATCCCCAAACCCCACTAAAATGACAATGAAGGAAGAAGAGGGACTTCCCCGGTGGTTCAGTGGTAAAGAATCCGCCTTGCAATGCATGGGACACAGGGTCCATCCCTGGTCGAGGAACTAAGATCCCACATGCCACAGGGCAGCTAAACCCATGTGCCACAACTACTGAGCTCACGCGCCTCAACTAGAGCCTGTGTGCCACAAAACTACAGAGCCCACGCGCTCTGGAACCCATGCGTCACAAGTACAGAGTCTATGTTCCCTGGAGCCTGCGTTGCACAACTAGAGAAGAGAAAACCCGCATGCCACAACTAGAGGGAAGCCTGTGCGCTGCAACTAAAGATCCTGCACGCCTCAACGAAGATCCCATATGCTGCAGCTAAGACCCGACACAGCCAAAAGTAAATAAAATAATTAAATAAATAATAAATAAATCTTAAAAAAAAAAAGAAGAGGTATAAAGCTACAAGAACAAAGAGAATGGGGAGGAGATATCAAGAGAGTTTTAGAAGCTGAAGAGCCAATGGATGAGTGATAACTAACTTGACATATCTCAGAGGACAAAAACTTAAAGACTGTAGAGCTTAGGGACTTCCCTGGTGGTCCAGTGGGTAATACTCCATCCTCCCAATGCAGGGGGCCTAGGTTCGATCCCTGGTCGGGGAACTAGATCTTGCATACATGCCACAACTAAGAGTTCGTGTGACACAACTAAGAAGTCTGTGTGACACAACTAGGAAGCCCTCATGCCACAACTAAGAGTACATTGCTGTACCTAAACAATCCTGCGTGCTGCAACTAAGACCCAGAGCAGCCAAAATTAAAAAAAAAAAAAAAAAAATGCAGAGTTTATCCATCAAGAAATAAGTTGCCTTGCACCAGAGAGCTCTGGAAAAGTTCAAGAAATTGGAGGCCCTACATACCTCTGGAGGATTGGATGACTTTTTTTTTTTTTTCCAGCCATGCCACGTGGATTGTGGGATCTTAGTTCCCCAACCAGGGATCAAACCCGTGTCTCCTGCAGTGGAAGCTTGGAGTCCTAACCCACTGGACCACCAGGGAGGTCCCTGGATGACATTCTTAAAAGGAGCAATCAGATGCTCTAGCTCCTTTCTTTAAGCCTACACTGCCAAATGACTGTCTCTTCCCCACCTCATCAAAAGGCTAGAGGTTTATTCTCTGGAGAAATTGCACCGTGCAGGCTCTGGTTTCATGTTCATGAGGCATGGCTGAGAGTAGGGATGAGACATGTCATGCTGAAAACAAGAATTAAGTGAAAATTGTCATACTGTTGGGGAAGACTCCTATCCCTCTTATCAGTTATGGCATCCAAGCTTATACTCCCCAGGCAGGAGATTAGAGATAAATTACTCAGGGAAACTGACCAACCCGAAGAAGAGACACTTGGAGGCCCCTCTTAAAACACCTAGGTCACCCTAAATTGATACCCACCTGTTATGAACCAGAGCTGCTCATAATTATCTGAATAGGTTATTGTGAAATGACTAGTTATTTTGGACCAAGGACTCAATTCTACTCTAGTCAGTCAGTGCCTGGTCACATTCCACATACCTAAATTGCTTCCCCAACCTTAGCCAGTTATGGAAAATATCTGCTTTAGGTTCTAATATAGATCAGACCAGAGTGAGTGGATGAATCAGAATAAGCATCACTGCCACTGGGAAAAACAAGCAAAGCAGACACCTAAATCAGTGGCATTGTATTTATACAGAATGACAGTAATTGATTAAAAATAGATGGATATTGATTTTCAGACAACTAAACATGCCTTTTTTTCTCTGGTTCACACAAATTTTCTGCCTTAACTAGCATCTCTATTCAGTATAGAAGGATTTTTGGGAGCAGAACATGGATCAGATCTTGCTTTTTTCATTTTGAAATGAATTGTTGTCTTTTAAAATTAACTTTAAAATTTAAGCAGATTATTATCAACTAGTAACAAAAACTGGGTACACTCAGTTAAAACATCAAAGAAGTCACTAGAAGGTAAGCTCCATGAGGGTAGGGATTTTTGTCTGTTATATACATTGCCATATCCACAGCACCTAGGCCAGTGTCTTTCATGTGGGAGGAGCATGTAAGATATTTGTTGAATGAATAATGTCATTAGGAATTAGAGGAGGCTATGTTTTCTGAAAATTTATTTCACAATGTACCTATAATTAAGTGAAATTGTAGGAAGCTCTGGAAGAGAAAACAAAAGGTTAAAGAGAAAGGTGGCATTCTAGCTTTGTTATCTTCAAAATTTTGCTTCATACCAGCAAAGATTTTGAAAAACTGTAGATACCCTCATGCATCAATTATTAAGTTAATCTTTAAACTTCTTACTGTTAAATTTAAATAGTTGCAAAGGATGCAATTTTCAATGTATTAAACATTGACATTTTTAAAAAAAGCATTACAAGATATAATTGGCATATAACATTGGCTAAGTTGAAGGTAGCCAATGTTATATGCCATTTTAAATATATCCAAGGGAATCTAATACCATAGTAATTTAGTATTCTATTTCACATAAAAAGTACAGAGCAAGTACAGACTTCCCTGGTGGTCCAGTGGTTAAGACTCTGTGCTCCCACTGCAAAGGGCAGGGGTTCAGTCTCTGGTCAGGGAACTAAGATCCCGCATGCCGCATGGCGCGGCCAAAAGAAGAAAAAAAACATACAGAGCAAGTTATTCCTGTACTGTTTGAAATTTTATATTTTTCTTTTTCTTTTCAAATTCATATGTCTGTTCTATCTCCCCCAGAGAATTGTGTCCTAATAACATTTTATTAATCATCTTATCATACTTTGCTGCATTGAAAATACAGTGTACATATAAATCAAAATTATTTTTTATTTCTTGTGAACACATGGATTTGAATGCTCAATTTTACAGTTTTCAATAAACTTTTGGTAAAAATAAATGAAAATGGATTCTATTTTAGGTTAGAATAAATGTTTAAGAAAAAAATGGACATCAGGGATCATGAGTCACTTAAAGCCTTTATCTTAAAATATAGAGACCAAATAAAACAAACAGTATAAAAAATAAAGAAACAACATGGTAGTCACTGAAATAATTTAAACTATAAAAACAGGAACATTCCTAGAACAGTAATGCTAAGTGAGATGCTTTAGAAATTTAAACTTTGTTAGATATAGTTTAGGAACTCTCCAAGAAAGTAGAATACAAAGATGAGTAGGAAAATGGGAGAGAGGTGATAAAAATTTAGAGGATTTTCTCAGGAGGTCCAATATCTGGCTAATTTCAGAAGGAGCAGTAGAAAAATGAAGGGGAGGAAATAATGTAAACAGTTTTCTTTTTCCTTTTTTTTTTAATCTATCTATCTATCTATCTATATATTTTGTTTTGTTTTGTTTTGTTTTGGCCATACGTGGGCCTCTCACCGCCGCGGCCTCTCCCGCTGCAGAGCACAGGCTCCGGACGTGCAGGCCCAGCGGCCATGGTTCACGGGCCCAGCCGCTCCGCGGCATGTGGGATCTTCCCGGACCAGGGCACGAACCCATGTCCCCTGCATCGGCAGGTGGACTCTCAACCACTGCTCCACCAGGGAAGCCCGCTAATCTATATATTTTTATTTTTGGCTGTGTTGGGTCTTCTCTGCTGTGTGTGAGCTTTCTCTAGTTGCAGCGAGTGGTGGCTACTCTTCATTGTGGTGTGAGGGCTTCTCATTGCAGTGGCTTCTCTTGTTGCAGAGCACAGGCTCCAGTCGGGTGGGCTCAGTAATTGTGGCTTGCAGGCTCTAGAGCGCAGGCTCAGTAGCTGTGGCGCACGGGCTTAGTTGGTCCGCGGCATGTGGGATCTTCCCAGACCAGGGATTGAACCCATGTCCCCTGCATTGGCAGGCAGATTCTTAACCACTGTGCCACCAGGGAAGACCCTAAACAGTTTTCTAGTACTGAAAAATATACATTTCCATGGGCGTTCCCTGGTGGCCTAGTGGTTAGAATTCCAGGCTTTCACTGCCGTGGCCCAGGTTCAATCCTTAGTTGGAGAACTGAGGTCCCGCAAGATGTGCGGATACACACACACACACACACACACACACACACACTCACACACACACTCACTCACACACACACACACACTCACTCACACACACACACACACTCTCTCTCTCTCTCTCTTCCAGATTGCCAAGGACCATCCAGTGGTGTGCTGGAGCTGGCTCATTCTGGCTTGTGAGAGCCAACTGTTAAAGTTTCAGGAGTTTCTGCAAGCTGTTAAACACAGCCATTATTAAAAATTAATTATTTTGGGGCTTCCCTGGTGGCGCAGTGGTTGAGAGTCCGCCTGCTGATGCAGGGGATACGGGTTCGTGCCCCGGTCTGGGAGGATCCCACATGCCGCGGAGTGGCTAGGCCTGTGAGCCATGGCTGCTGAGCCTGCGTGTCCAGAGCCTGTGCTCTGCAACGGGAGAGGCCACAGCAGTGAGAGGCCCGCATACCGCAAAAAAAAAAAAAAATTATTTTCTAATTATTAATTCATAATTGTTTTACTGTTGTACTCTTGAGGTTATTTGTATCTATTTTATCTGGTAAAAATATTATATAGTGATGTGCTACTGCTCATCTCTTGACAACTCTGCATTCAGTGATGTCACTTTGGTACCTTGAAATTGACCACAGCAGGAGGATTTACATCACAGAAATTGGCAGGCACTGCAAATCATGGCTTTTTTCCCTTCAGAGAAATAATTATTAAACTTATTAGCACATCACAGCTCCATCAAGTAACCAGTACAGTCAATAAATAAAAAACCCATACTGAGGCATATCATCATGAAATTTTAGAACACTGGGGATAAAGAGAAAATTGTAAAAACTTTCAGAAAGATCACATACATTTTATATATAAAAAATTAAGTCATTAGGGCTTCCCTGGTGGCGCAGTGGTTGAGAGTCCGCCTGCCGATGCAGGGGACATGGGTTCGTGCCCCAGTCCGGGAGGATCCCGCGTGCTGCGGCGCGGCTGGGCCCATGGGCCGTGGCCGCTGGGCCTGCGCGTCCGGAGCCTGTGCTCCGCAATGGGAGAGGCCACAACAGTGAGAGGCCCGCGTACCGCAAAATAAATAAATAAGAATAGACCATAGGGGGATAGGGTAGAAGTTAGTAGACCATTGCAATGATCCAATAAATAAAATTGCTACCTTTTGTTCCTGACACTAGGATTTAAGTTCTTTTGTGCTCATTTATAGCATCCTAAGCACCTAGAAGAGTGCCTTGCCCATTCTAGGCTATCTGTAATAATTTGTTGGTTGAATAATGGTGGCTTGGATCAGGGTGATAACATTGGGGGTGGTAAGTAATTGTATTCTCAGTGTATTTTGAAGATAGAGCCCAGAAGATTAGTGGAGGATGGGATATGGGCTGTGAAAGAGCAAAGTCAAAGATGATTCTAACATTTTTGCCCCAGTCAACTTGTTGAGAGAGTGTTACCATTAAACTCTGATGGTGAAGCTTGTGGGTGGAGCAGGTTTAGGCAAGAAGACCAGAAGTTCTGTAAGTGGAGAGGCCTAGTAGTTTCTCTGAGGAAGGAGTGTCAGATCCTCCTGACAGGTCAAGTACAGTAAGGACTGATAATCAGCGATTAGAGTCATCAACATGGAGATCACTGGAGACATTGATGAGAGTCGTTTCAGTGAGATGGTGGGCGTGAAAGCCTCTTTGGGGTGGGTTTAAGAAAGAATGGGAGCAGAAGAGACAGTGAGGAGTTTTACTGTAAAAGAGAGCTGAAAAATGGTGCGTTAGCTGGAGGGGCAAGTGGTGTTAAGTTTCTGCTTTTATTGATATTATTTTTTAAATGGGAGGGGAAAATGGCATGTTTGTTTGCAGATGGGACTGATCTGTACATAGGAGGAAACTGATGGGTTAGGAAAAGTTGGGGTGGGGGCAGAATTGGTTAAGTATATGAGGTCAGAGGATAGAACCTAGTGCCCAAGTGGATGGATTAGCCTTCTAGGGCAGCACATACAGTTAAATAGGTACAGATGTGCTAATGGGAGCTTTAAAAAGTTTTCTTCTCATTTCTTCTACTTGTCAGTTACGAAGAAGGCAGTGCCATTACGTGAGGATGAACATGGAGGAGGGGGATGAAATAGTCTTCTAAGTGAGTAGGAGACTCGCTGGACTGTGGGAATGCAGCATGAGTGTCCTGCAGCATTAAGGGCCCACGTGAATTTATGGATATAAATTTTGTGATTTTAATGATTGTGAAATTTAAGCTGGCTAAGGAAGGAAAAGAGGTCATGATGAAGGCGTAGGATGGCAAAAAGTTGGTAGAGTCAATGGAATTTAGGTCCCATTGGGTCTGAAGGATGTTGAAGCTGGGATGAGTAGAGGGAGTTAGCTGGAAAAGTAGGAGAGAAGATAGTTGGAGTCTGTGGTGCTGCACCCTGTTACAGGGGGGTGCAGTCATTGGTAAGAGTGAGATTGAGGATATGACCATTGGAACGAGTGGCTGAGGCAGAAAGGAAGTCCAGGAACTAGGAAGCCGTGGTGTTGGAAGGATCGTCTCTGAGAATTTTGAAATTGTGAATTAAGAGAGGCGTAGTTGGACAGTGACAGTGAGCTAGGAGTTAATCAGGTGAAGACATCAGAGGGATGACTGCTTCATCTTTTTTTTTTTTTTTTGCAGTACGCGGGCCTCTCACTGTTGTGGCCTCTCCCATTGTGGAGCACAGGCTCCAGACGCACAGGCTCAGCGGCCATGGCTCATGGGCCCAGCCGCTCCGCGGCATGTGGGATCTTCCTGGACCGGGGCACGAACCCGTGTCCCCTGCATCGGCAGGCGGACTCTCAACCACCGCGCCACCAGGGAAGCCCACTGCTTCATCTTTTAGTTGTTGGGGAGCCTGGAGAGTAGAGGTGGTGGGTGCTGCCGGGGAATAGGAGCTGCTTCAGCCCGTGGATTGTCACAGAGGCTTTGATTTGTGGTTATCATGAAGCTGTGGGCCAGCCCCATCATTCGAAGCCAACTTTTGAAGCCAGTGAGTCAGGCAGTGTTGGAGTACTAGATCTTCACTGACAAAGGGCTGAAAGCCAAAGAGCCCAGGATCTTTGATTATCAGCTCAAATGAAAGGGAAAGAAATAAGTTCTGTGTGGCCCAGGGTTTAATTTTATGATTTACACTGAGGCTGTGAAAATTACTGTCGAGAAATAATGGAAGAGCAGTGTTAACACTAGGCTTTCTTTTGGGGGAACTGAGAAGTGTTAATGTCCATCTAGCACTGTAGGCTAGCAGTGAAAACAAATCAAAACCCATCTAATCAATCTTTCTGGTCTCATCAAAGTTAACGAACATTCAAGTTTGTTTGTTTATTTATTGATTTATCTTTTGCTGCGTTGGGTCTTTGTTGCTGCGCGTGGGCTTTCTCTAGTTGCGGCGAACAGGGGCTACTCTTCGTTGCAGTGCATGGGCTTCTCATTGCAGTGGCTTCTCTTGTTGCGGAGCACGGGCTCTAGGCACGCGGGCTTCAGTAGTTGTGGCATGTGGGTTCAGTAGTTGTGGCTCGTGGGCTCTAGAGCGCAGGCTCAGTAGTTGTGGCACATAGGCTTAGTTGCTCTGCAGCACGCGGGATCTTCCCAGACCAGGGCTCGAAACCGTGTCCCCTGAATTGGCAGGCAGATTCTTAACCACTGCACCACCAAGGAAGTCCTGAACATTCAAGTTTTTTATTCCATTAGTTTCAGGGATGAGATGTTATATCGTATTTTCTCCCCTGGACTAAAAAAATTATTTTCCCCTTGATTGTTAAACTATATGATATGCTTCAATATAGAGAATAAAAGAAAAATCAAGCTGATAAACAGTTGACATATTTTCTAAGAAACTATAGGAAAGTGAAAAAGAAGGTTAAAAAAAAATCTAAAATGTCATTACACAAACACAACTATTACCATTTTGATGTTTTTCCACCAGTTTTTTTTTTTAAGGCATAAATTTGTGTGTGTGGTTTTTTTTGTTTTTTGTTTTTTTGCGGTACACGGGCCTCTCACTGCTGTGGCCTCTCCCGTTGCGGAGCACAGGCTCCCGGACGCGCAGGCTCAGCGGCCACGGCTCATGGGCCTAGCTGCTCTGCGGCATGTGGGATCTTCCCGGACCGGGGCATGAACCCGTATCCCCTGCATCGGCAGTCGGACTCTCAACCACTGCGCCACCAGGGAAGCCCCTGTGTGTGTCTTTGATCATACTATATATACAGATTGTAGCCTACTTCTTTTACTTACCATTATGATAAACATTTCCTCTTTTACCATATAATCTCTGAAAATTACGGTTTTCTATTAGGTTTTTAATTTTTCTCTCAATTTTTCATTGTTATAAACAGTGCTATATTGAACGTGCACAGGGATTTTTCTTCCTTAGGGCAAATTTCCAGAAGAATAGAAATACTTGGTCAAAGGGTATTAAATATAGTATTCATTATAATTGTGAGAAATAACTGCTCTATTGTTATTATTAATGATAAGTCAGATAGGTGATTCTGTATCCATGTTACTGTTCTTCTAGATACTGGAGTTTTGGCAGAAGTATAAGTAGCAAGCTCCCAAACTTTATTTAAACAAAGAATGAGTAATTTGTCAAAAGGTTTGATGTAAGTTGGCTTATAACTGATCCCAAGAAGAGTCAGAGGCTGTGTCTGTTCAGGATTTTCTGCTCTGTGTAACTCCTTTTTAATGTAGTCTAAGGCTGCTATTTGGAGGAAATAAGTTTGAGTAGAAATATTTGTCATAGATTAGTCATACTGTTGTTAACTTTTGTAGAATATTTGCTAACTTTTCTAAAGTAACTTAATGTTCCCAATTTCTCACTCTATATTTGCTTTTTGAGAATATTTGTAGCTAGGCAGATTTGTGATGTGTCAGAATTCAATATCTAGATTTTGTTTTCAGAATGAGTTGTTTTTAGACATATGTTTGTCAATTTAAAACCCAGTGCAGTTTGTGTGCCACTAACATAGCCTTCCTCACTGTTGCTTTATTTTAGGTTTAAAGACACTATTGTAAATGCCAAGTATGGAGGGCACACGGAGGCAGTACGCCGGCTGCTGGGTCAGCTCCCCATCAGCGCCCAGTCTTACAGTGGTAGCCCCTACCTTGATTTGTCTCTCTTCAGCTACGATGACAAGTGGGTGTCAGTCATGGAGCGGCCCAAGACTTGTGGAGATCACCCTATCAGGTACACCATCCCTGCTTCAGTTGCACACTGCCTGAGGAGGTGGCCTGCTTTCTCTTTCTCTGCTTCTTAAACATCATTTCACTGTGACTCTGTCCACTTGTACTCATGGGTTGAATTCAGAGGGTAGGCTGTTTCTATAATATGGTGGGTACTTTGATCATTCAGGTACTAATCTCATAAATTAATTAGTTCTGCTCTTTGCTTCTCATCAAAACATCAAATTCAGATAAGTGTTGTTCCCTTTTCAGGGTATCCAGAGAAGGAAACCATACTTTTCAATTTAATAATCTAATACCATTTCTTAACAGTGTTTATAATTGAGACTTAAATTTTATCCAGCTCAAATTATTTTATCCTCTCATGTTACCTAATAGAAACGATAGCAGAGACGGTTTGGGAAACAGGCAGGTTTTGGAGAAACTCATGCTTCCTCACGTGGAAGAATTTTGGAATGCAGATCACTGTATTATTGCTAGAACCTTGAAACTAATCTCCTGTAAGCAATGCCTTCCTCACGTATGTCCAATTCACAGACCCGCTTGTCTGTGCCGGGAGCTTGGGTGGTTCTGTGTGCTATAATAGGTACTAGGGAGAAGAACTGGCACCACTGCCACTAGTGGGGTTATTTCAAGGGAGGTGTGTTCCTGGAGCCCTGAGCTGGATTTTGGAAGGTCTTTTTCACATAGAAATAGTGGTAGATAGTATTTCATAATCCAGCTTCATTGTGTATTAAATAGGCTTGTGTAACATACTCTGAACACTTAATCACCATTTGTAATATATCCTTTGAGAAATTGCAGTCAGGTTCCAAAAGCCAGTTAAAAAAATTTTTTTATTATGGAAATTTTTTTTTTTTTTGCGGTACGTGGGCCTCTCACTATTGTGGCCTCTCCCGTTGTGGAGCACAGGCTCTGAACGTGCAGGCTTAGTGGCCATGGCTCACAGGCCCAGCCGCTCCACGGCATGTGGGATCTTCCCGGACCGGGGCACGAACCCGTGTCCCCTGAATCGGCAGGCAGACTCTCAACCACTGCGCCACCAGGGAAGCCATATGGAAATTTTTAAACATATTAAAGTAGAAGAGTATAATGAACCTCCCTGTACCCATCACCCTGCTTCAACAGTTATCACTTCATGGTCAGTGTTGTTTCATCTCTTTCCACCACCACTTCTCCCCTCCCAACTGCCACCCTGGACCATCACATCCCAGGTGTCATAGCATTTCACTTGTAAATATTTCAGTATGAATTTCTAAAAGGTAAGGACTTAAACATACAACCTTAATACCATTATTCCATCTTATGAAAATTAACAAAAATATATTAAGATCATCGATATCTGGTGAGTTTTCACATTTCCCTGTTGTCTTGTGCATAGTCTTTTTACAGTTTGTTCCAGTCCGGATCTAAACAAGGTGTGTATGTTGTATTTGGTTGCTATCCTCTTAAGTCTTTTTTATTCTATGGGTTCTGCTTCCCTCTTACTTTCTTTGCAGTGAAATAGTTGAAGAAACCAGGTTGTTCGTCCAGTAGTATTCACCATATTCTAGATTTTGCTCATTGCATCTCTGGTGTATTTACTGCCTTTCTCATTCCCCCATATTTCCTGTAAACTGGTAGTTAGATTTAGGAGCTCAAACAGCTCACTTTAAATTATAAGCCCTTTGTGTGCTGGGGACTATGTGGGTAAGGTGAATGTGTTTTTCACACATGAAAGCAGATAATTGGCCTCATTTGATATTGTCACGAAGCACGAGATACATTTCTCTCCTTTTTTACTTCCCTGCCTTTCTGATTTGAAAAGATTAAACAAATCTGGAAATGCCATTGACCCTGACTTAAAAGATTTTTCTTGTAATTCTTTATTTTTAATTTAAAATGTAGGGATATAAAAGTCATTTGTAGAGGTAATGCCATTACTCTAACACTCATTGTATATTCCATTCTAGTCTTTGCCAGTATGCATGTTTACGTTTACACAGTTGTAATCATGGTTGGCATAATACTTTGTAGCCTGCTTTTATTTAATAAACATTTTTCCATATTGTTACATAGTCCTCACAGTTACAGTCCTAATGGTGGCATATTATTCCATCAAGTAGATGTACCATAATTGATTTAACTATTTCCCTATTACTGAGCATTATTCTCTCTGCATTTTTACATTAGAGATAATGCTGTAGTAGGCATCTTTATTCATGTCACTATTTACTGCATTTAAATTAAATTCTGAGGATATAAGTTCTTAGAAATGGGATTGTTGAGTCAAGGGGTATGAATATCTTTACGGCTAGTATATATTTGCTTCCCAAAAGGGAAATTATAGAGCTCTTTATTTCAGAGCTCTTTATTTTCTAGAACTTCCCCCAGTTCAGCCCCAACGCTGCTGATCATCTCTAGTTCCCAAGTTCACAGGGCACTTATTTTGCATGTGGGAAAAAGGCATTTATTTAAGTATTGGGATGGATGGAAGCATCTTTATTCTTACTGCGTTAGATGAAAAAGTAAAAACTACTTAGTATTTTGTATTTGTGTGTGAAAAAGAAGAACCTTCTAAAGGAATTTATTCTTAAAAGTGAAAAACTCAAATATAGGCCTAGATCTACCCTGTTCTATAGTAGCTACTAACCTCATGTAGCTGTTGAGCACTGACATCACTAACATGTGACTAGTCCAAGTTGAGATGTGCTCAAGTGTCAACACACATCAGATTTCAAAGGCTTAGTACAAAAAAAATTTTTTTTAGTATCTTTTATATTGATTATAGGTTAAAATGATAATATTTTAGATACCAATATTGGGTTAAATAAAATATTATTAAAATTAATTTCACCTTTTACTTTGTTTAATGTGGCTACCTGAAAATTTAAAATAACGTATGTGGCTCACATTTCATTTCCAGTCCTGTACTAGGCAATCTTGGGCAGGTAGCTACTGGAAAAGGGGAGGCTGTAGTTAAGGCTGTAACTAAGGGTCATCTTGGGAAAGAGAAATGACCCAGTGACTCAGGACAGCACAGGGAAGTTCATAATCACCCTGCCCGTAAAGTGAGCTGATCAGACAAAGGTGATTTTGCAGTTCCAATAACCTGGGGCTGCTGTTAGAGGAGATGTCATCAGTGAGGTTAAATAACGAGTTGGCACGTTTTCCTGCTGTTCAGGTTTCAAGATGGTGGTCAGTATCTGTCCCATCCTCTCCTTCTCTCTTGTTCTGTTTAGGTTCTATGCCCGGGACTCTGGTCTGCTCAAGTTTGAGATTCAGGCAGGCTTACTGGGCCGTCCCATCAACCACACGGTGCGACGCCTTGTTGCCTTCACCTTCCACCCTTTCGAGCCTTTTGCTATCTCTGTGCAGAGGACTAACGCTGAGTATGTTGTCAACTTCCATATGCGACACTGCTGCACGTAGGTGCCTCACCAGAGTGGGTCATCCGGTCTTCCAAGACTCTGCCTCCTTCATATCTCAGTGGACCGTAAAGCAGAAGCTCCTGACTCTCAGCCTTGTCGGTTCCAGACTGTATACCTCAGATGGGGAGAGCCAGGTGGCTCAGCCTGACGGAATTTTTTTGTCGTACACAGTACAACCCGATCGACTTAAAGTCCTCTTGCCTTTTCCCTGTGGGAATGCCCAACATTAATTAAGTCCATTTAAGTTTTTTTTATTTTGCATTTTATTGCTATGAAGATGAGAGCATTACACCTCTGCCTCCTTCATGTCACTTCTTTGGCATTATGGTATGCAGCCTGAAGCAGGTAAATCTTGTTTACTCATGAGAAGTGTGTACATCTTTCCACTTAGCCAATAGTAGGGCTGTCTTTATAAGAAAAAAAAAATAAAGCCTTGGTATTTTCTTACTTAAATATATCCTGTTTAATGACTGCCTTATGTTCTGATCTCACCAAATGTTTTTCAAATACATGAGTTCCAGGAAGGACTGTGAAAGGGACTAGAGGCCATAGATCCAGCAGCTGCTCTTGGGAGGACTAAGTGGTGTGTGCCAGCATGGAATACAGCTATCTGCCGGGATTGTTTCCTTCCCTCGGGTGTTCTCCTGGTAATTGTTACAGCTGGAGGAACTGGGCATAATTGCACATCCTCGTGGGGAAGCACGCTCCCATCTGCACCATCTGCGTTGTGCAGGTGGAAGAGTGAGCGGTTCTCACTGCCACAGCAGAAACAAACACTGTGCAGCACTTACTGTAATTTGGGTAGTGGGAGCTGGCAAGCTCCAGGTGTCCCTAAAGAGATCAGACAGGTTGTTCCTGGACGGCTGAGCCATCACTGCTCTCCTACAAACACCTGCCAGCCACCAGTCAGCATCCTTCTGTCACTTTCTCAGCCTCCTCCACAGGACTTGTCAGGATGTTTATGTTTCATCTTCATACTGTGCCCACCATTTATGTAGTAAGCTTGTTTAGTAGCCTTTAACTTTGAAGGTAGCTTTCAGAGCAGGCTGGGAAAGGAGCCGTGGATGCAGACAGCTGGATCCTATATCCCTCTACCGTCTAGGTACTGACTTCCCTTGGGAACATAATAAATGTGATATGAGATGCTGAGCCCCACCAAAAACAGTTCAGCTTATTTCATAATCTTCAACTTCGAACAGCTAAATTAATTCTCATTCAGCATTCAACATAAGATTTGAGCACCTACTGTGTGTCAGGTAGATGCTGTGCCAAGATGTTGAGGGTGAGGAGAGAAATAGGCAAATAGAATTATAATGCAAAATGGTAAAAGCCCCAATAGTGTATATCTGGGAACAGTGGAGGGGGCTGAAGGAGAGGCAGAGAAGGAAGGCTGTACTGGGGAAGGGACACTGAAACTGGGTAAATGGGAATCTGTCATGTGAACCAGGGCAGAGGACATTTCAAGGAGAGATCCAGGATGTGCAATGGCATGGAAGCATCAGTAGGGCTGTCACGGTTGTGAAACGGTGAATAATCTAATGGCTACAGCAAAAGATGTGTGGGGGGGGGCCCAGGGCAACAGGACTGAGTCAGGAAGAGAAACCTTGTGCACGGTGCTAGGGTGTTATGCAATGGAAGGCATAGTATGAATTTCACAAAGATAATTTTCAGCGGTCTGGAAGGTGGCTTGGAGGGAGTAGAGATAGGCCAGACAAGTCAGTGGTAATCCAAAGGGAGAGCTTGAACACTATCACTGGCCATCTGGATGGATGAAATACTGAAGCATTCTCCCAGATTCTATGTAGGTCATGAGGAAATCAGGGTCCCAAAGCTGTCACATGTTTGTGGAGCTGAGTGAACCTTTTTTGGTAGAAGCCATTTACCTGTAGCTTTTTCTTTGTACCAGGTTGCGTGATTGTACCTGAAGACTTGGCAGAGCAGAAAGAGCACAGAGTGTAGAGTTACTCGGGCCTCACTGTGAATCCTGGCTCTTCTGCTCATTAGCTGTGTGACCAGTGGGCCAATTTCCTAGCCTTTCTGAGGCTTAATTTACACTTCCCTCCACCTTAGTCATGCATTCCCTTGGTCATATCTTAGATCTTTTCATCACCTCTAACTGCTGAGCAATCCTCATATACTTTTCTTGTCTAATTTCCCACTCCCTGAAATTGCTGTTTTCATTTCTTCGTTTCACGTCTTCATTTCTCTTTAAAGCCCCTCCTTTGATTTCTCACTGATCACCTTGCCACCTACTTCATGGCAGAAATAGAAATGATCAAGTGGGGATTCCTTATCTTTCCTTTACCATGTCAACCGTGTGACTTGCCTCTATGCCCATTCTCTGCCTTTCCTCCTGAATGAAATAGCCCTGCTACTATAAAAGGCCAACCCCTCCACCTCTTCACTGAATCCTGTCTCCTTTTGACTTCTCAAGGTCTTTGCTCTTGCAATTATTTTCTCTCTCCTCCATCTTTCTCTTGCTAGGTCATTCCCATTAACATAAAGATATGTTCGAGGATGTTTCTTCTTTAAAAACTCCTGCTTTGGCCCCATTTCCCCCTTTAGTTACTGCTCATTTCTCTGGGACCTTCACAGAAAAACTTCTCAGAAGAGTTGTACATGTTTTCACTTCCCCACTTTTTTCCTCAACCCACTCTGATAGATTTCTGTCCCCATTACTCCACTGAAGCTGCCCTTGTCTGAGTCACCAGTGATTCCATGTTGCTAATACAGTGCTCACCTCTTGTCCCTCTCTTAGGAAGGCTCCTGACATTAGGCATAATTGATTTCTCTGTATATCAAGAAACACTTGGTTTCTAGGATAGTACGTATTTTTGGTTTTCTTCCTGTCTTACTAATTGTTGCTTCTTTTTTTTGTTTTTTAAATTTTTATTTATTTTTGGTTGCATTGGGTCTTTGTTGCTATGCGTGGGCTTTCTCTAGTTGCGGTGAGCAGGGGCTACTCTTTGTTGTAGTGTGGCAGGTTTCTCATTGCGGTGGTTTCTCTTGTTGCAGAGCATGGGCTCTAGGCATGTGGGCTTCAGTAGTTGTGGCTTGCGGGCTCAGTAGTTGTGGTGCACGGGCTTAGTTGCTCTGTGGCATGTGGGATCTTCCCGGACCAGGGCTCGAACCCATGTCCCTTGCACTGGCAGGTGGATTCTTAACCACTGCACCACCAGGGAAGTCCTTAATTGTTGCTTCTTGGTCCTGCTTGCAGGCTGCTTCTCTGCTCTATCTTTAGATGTTGCAGTGCCCAGCCCTTGGCTTTGGATCCTCACCTCTTTTTCTCTATATATTCTTTCTTAAGTTGATTTCATCCATTCCATGGTTTTAAATTCTAGGTATAAGCTGATGATTCTCGAAATGATAATTCTGGCCCTGACCCCTTCCTTGAACACCAAATTCATATATCCCATGGCTTATGTGGCCTCTTCATTTGGAGATCTAACAGGCATTTCAGAACTAGCATATTCAGAGCAATGCTCTTGATTCTCACCTCCACCTCCAACCTGTTTTTCCTCCAGGATTTCCCAAATGACTTCAGTGTCTACCCATTTACTAGAGGCAAAAACTTAGGAATTATTCTCAGTTTTTCTTTTTTCCATCCCCCACATATATGACTTCACTCTAGGGGTGTGCCCTGAGCAGTCTAAACCAATCATGGTAGTCCTATACTCCTTGACAGTGACTAGAACTAGACTAAGACCAGTCAGTATAAGGGGTTAGTTTAGGAATATCATGTGACTTAGTTCAGGTCAATGATACCATGAGATAAAGGTTTCTGGGGCTTCTGGGGAAACATTTCTCTTTAGAATATGTTAGTGAGGAAACATGTAGCCCATATTCTTACCATGCAACACCCTATGATCATATTCAGTAAGAATCAGCCTTAGGATGAAGCTGGGCTTCTGGATGGGAAAACGAAGAGGAAAGAACCTGAATCATAGATGACACAGTTGGCTGATTCAGACCCAACCCTGAAACCCACCCTACATCTGGATTTCCAGTTCGGTGAGGCAGTAAATTTCCTTACTATATAGGCCACTTTGAATTAGATTTTCTGTTTCTTGCAGTTGAAAGCAAATTAATAGATGCAAAGAGAATGGCAGGTCGCCTGTGGAAAGAGTCATGAAATTCCTGCTGTCTGGGGACCTTCTTAGATTCAGTTCCAGTGTCCGTGAGGCCCAATTATGATTCCTAGTGGATTTCTGTAAGATTTCTGGCTCTCCTGTGCAGGCATCCCTGAGCTGGCCTGGCTGTTTCTTGTACCTAAAAGGATTATAGTTAAAATGGGAGGTAAAGCACTCAGCCCACTGAGTACTTGACCCATAATTAGTTCTCAACCCCTATGTGTTTATATTAACTTTGTTTCTAAAGGATTTAAAGCTGCTTTAAGTAAATCCTAGTGTCTTCTCTCCACAAATGTTCATCCAATAAATCTCGAGAATCTTTGGAGAAACAAGTTCTTTGAAACCAAAATGTTTAAGAAAAGCAGAGACTTCAGGGGATATACCTTTCAGATTAAATACCTCTGTCCTCTCAGCCCTACTCGGCAGGGAGCTGGCATGTCAACAGTCAGTTTGAAGCTGCTCTGGACCTTTGAGAGAAAACTTCCATTTAAATTTAGCAGAACCTCTTTCATTTAGAGTCCTTACAGAGAAGCACATATATCAGTGAAAAGCCTAAATTAGATAATTTTTAAAAGAACGGTAGCTTCATTATTTTCAAGTACACAGAGTAACTCCATGTCAGCCATGAAGTGTTCCTTTGTAGAAGCCCTTAGGGACTTTCCTTAATGAGTAGATTATAATTATTGGTAATCAGCATAATGGTTCTCTGCAGTGTGTGCTTCCAAAGCAATGGAGCGTATTAAGTGGTTTTGATGTTCTGGGGGTAATTTTGTTTACAACATTAATCTGCTCAGTGTATACCCTTTATAGCTATAACCCTCTGTTGTTTAAAAAAAAAAAAATTCTGAAGGCTCTCTCCATCGTACAGCATTTGATTATCAGAGGCAGAAACAATGTAGGAAGCAGAGAGATGCATAGTAGGACTCAGATTCTTTTTTTTTTTTTTTTAAGTTTTTTTTGATGTGGCCCTTTTTTGTTCTTTATTGAATTTTTTACATTATTGCCTCTGTTTTATTTTTTGGTTTTTTGGCCACGGGGCATGTGGGAATCTTAGTTCCCAGACCAGGGATCGAACCTGCACCCCCTGCGTTGGAAGGCGAAGTCTTAACCACTAGACCGCCAGGGAAGTCCCAGACTCAGATTCTTTACAGAGCATGCTCTGATAGAATTATGAGAACAGATCGGGCTTGCAAATGAGGTCTGTGCTACTAGCTTTGTAGCCCTAGGGTTGATAATAAGAACTTGACCGAAGTCTCAGTTTATCCTCCTCTAAAATGGGGATAATTTCTCATTTGCAGGGTTGATGCGAGCACTAAATGAGCATTAACTAAACACTCCTCCTTTCCTTGGTGACCAAGCAACAAGAGCTTGCCCTTCTCCAGGTCCAGCCCTGATCACCCACAGGAGACTGGTGGCATTACCTCTGTCCCCACTTACCCAGTTCTGAGAAGATCAGAACATCCCTAACCCTCTTTGCAGCCAGACACATTGGACAGAGGGAGCTTCATTTGCCACGAGTTTGTTGTTGTTGCTGTTGTTTTTTGCAGTACGCAGGCCTCTCACTGTTGTGGCCTCTCCCATTGCGGAGCACAGGCTCTGGACGCGCAGGCCCAGTGGCCATGGCTCACGGGCCTAGCCGCTCCGCGGCGTGTGGGATCCTCCCGGACCAGGGCACAAACCCATGTCCCCTACATTGGCAGGCGGATTCTCAACTACTGCGCCACCAGGGAAGCCCTGTTGTTGTTTTTGATTGTTCGCATTTAGTAAGGGCTTACCATGGACCAGAAGCTCTGCTAAGCACCTTACATGGGAAGGTATTTACCTCACTGCATCAGTTCTGGGATGCATTTTTCAAAATCGGAGTGTATCTAATTGGCATCTTGTGAGTGTCAGTCAGGCAGCAGTTGTGACGTCACTGCTGTCACCACCTGTGCATGTGCACGTTGAGCATGCTCTTCATATTGTCATCACTTCTGTCAAGTAATATGCATTATTGATGCCACATATGTTAAATGTATGTGCTGTGTAAGATGTCTTCCAAAAGAATGCACTGTGATTTGATATTACAATGAAAGGTTATTTTGTACTCAGAAAGGTACAGAAGCAGAGCAGTGGGGTTCATTTCAGTATTAGTGAAGCAAAGTTTTGCCGTTGGAGGAATGAACGTGAGGCTGTATTTTTTGCAAAGCAGCAACTAAGTGCTGCTTAGAACTAAAGAAAGAAAGATCCACACTAGTAATTGAAATTTTACTGACATGCTGAGATTGGTGTGAAAGGTTTGCCTATCAAACACCAAGCAAGGTAAATGAATGAAGGGGAAACTGTTCCATCCTTTGGAATAAATGGAAGAATTTCTTAATGTAGTGAGAGGTCTAGTGTGACCGTTTCATGCAGATCACAGGACTAATCATTAAGGTGTGAACCAACTTGTCAGAAACTTCATGCTGACTTTGAGCAGAAGCTGATTAGCTTCTAGGGATATGTGATTCAATATAGGAAGAAAATGAAATTAGACATGAGGTCAAATAGGAAGCACTGATGAAGCTAGGTATTCTTCATCATGGCTTGGATGCCTCCAATCTAAAAAAGGCCTAAAATGCTCTTTGAATAGGTGTACATTTTAAGAGTATTGAGATTTGTTTTAATCAGTTATGGTAAGACACACAGACATGGAGATGACTGTCATGAGGGAAGTTTGTTACACTCAGAAGTCACTAGAAATAGGAAGCATGGCATAGGGAAGCACCCGGGTCAATCAGGAGTCAGAGAGAGTGAGGGGAAAATGTGTGCAAGAGCCTCTAGGGTGGTTTTTACAAGAAGGAACAGGCAAGTCAGAGTGAATAGGCTTGGGATTGGCTAATTTGAATAATTTTGGTGAGCTCTGGGACAAAGGGCTGTCACTAGTTGTCTCATATCAGGCCCTGGGTGATTAGGGCAGCTGGATAATGCCAAAGGAGCTGGTTAGGTACTGACTCTGGATTGGTGTGTAATGAAAGGCACACTCCCAGGCAGGTTGTTTGCTAACCCTAGGAATTAGCTAACCCTGGGAGGGGCATTCCCTACAGGGTCAGCAAGGCCCCAAGATGTCAAAACATCAGAAAATAAAAGGCATGGTTCATACTGTACAAAATAGTAATTGCAAGTAATAAAAAGCATTGCCATGGTTGAATTATCTGGGTTCTTTTTGTTAGTGATACATTGTGGTAACCAGCCTCCAAGATGGCCCACAGTGATCTTATCTCCTAGATTCATGCTCGTGTGTAGTCCCCTCCCAACATTGTATTTGGATTGGTCTGTGTGAGCAGTAAACACAGCAGAAGTGGTGGTGTGTCACTTTCAAGGCTCTGTTACAAAAGGCATTTCAAGGCTTGGCTTTTGCATCTACCTTGCCCCTCTTGAATCACTCGCTCTGGGGGAACCAGCTGCCATATCATGAGGACATGCAGATAACCTCCTGGAGAGGCCCACTTGGCAAGGAAATGAGGCTTCTTCCTCACTCAAAATGTGCGTGTGACTTTTTAGAAGCAGATCCTCCAACCCCAGTCAAGCCTACAGGTGACTGCAGCCTCATGGAAAACCCTGGTTGGCTTATTTCATTCATTTATTAAACACTTATGGAGGACCTACTAAATGCCAGGAACTAGGAATATAAGATTGTGTAAGTCATAGTCCCAACCTTTGAGTTTCTAGTCTGGTAATGTCTTCGGATACCGATCTCCTTCTCTTTGAAAGAAAGAGGTGTCTTGCCCTCTTCCCGGCTCACCCACCCCACCATCAGTAAAGTGACCAGGTAACCAGTCTTTGAGTGTGTGGAGTTAGGATGGAAAAACTGAGTGGTGGACTGCTTTTTTGTGGGAGTCCACTGTTTCTCCTTGTTTCATTAACTCTCTGATGATGAAGTTCTGTCCCCTGTAGGCAGCGTTACAGTGCCCCAGGAGAGCTGTTGAAACTGCCGCCTGGCAGTAAGTAGTACACGGTAACTCTAATAGCAGAAGCGGGTTTCCTGGCTGGTCCCGTTCGGCTTCCTGAGACTGGAGATTGCCTGGTCTTCAACTACCCTTTCTCTTCCAAGCTTAGTATTTAACTTTCCAAGATTAGAAGAAGAGGCTGTCTCTTATCCTTAGTAAATTGTTGAGAGAATAGAGAGGGGTCTATATTTCTACTAAAAGAAAAGAAAAAAAAAGGATGGAAGGATGGAAATATCCTGAACCGAGGAACAAAGAAGTAAAGGGTAATTTTCAGGCTTCCCTCAACAGCTTTTGTTGGGCGTTATGAGGTTTGAAATATGTCCTTATGGAGGAATGTGTTACTCAAAATAAATTGCTTCTAGATTGTTTTTCCAAGTCAATATTTTAAACTTTAAATGTCATTCCATTTATGTTTTTTTAAAAATAAAGTTTATCTGAAAAGTTCTCAACAGTGTAAGTTAGGGTAAAAGTTGTAGTGGGCATGCTAGAATCTTGATGGAGATTCCTTTTGAAAAGACAAGTCTGTATCATTTTTATTGAGAAAATGAAAAAATGCATATGTTTTCACATTACAAACTGCGGAGACATTAAAAAAAAAACCTTATCTGATGAGGTTAAGCAGAAGACACAGGGATTCATAACTGGAATACATCCACTCAAAATCCTAGAGGGAGAGGGGATTTTCCTGGTTATCAAGTAGGGAGATGACTTTTGGAAGACTGGAAAACATTTTGTTAGAAAGATGGCAAGTTTCATAAAAAAGACTTAATGGAGAAAGTTGGAGAAGGAACATTTCTATGAGTCTCCTGAAGAGAAGATTCAGGGAGGGGCAGGCAGTAAGTGCCAAGGTCGGAGAAAGATAAGGGACACAAAATGGGCCTGTAATTGCTGAGGTGCCATTGTCTTCTAGATTTCTGTTTATATTTTGCAGTGAGTAAGCCCCTTTTAAGAAGGGGAAAAAAAAAACCTCCATAAAATTGAATACATACAAATGAAAACTTGGCAAAAAATATCAAAACAAAATCAAATGGCAAATGACAATCCATTTATCAAAGGATTAATTTCCTTAGCTTAAAACATTTAAAAAATATATAATAAAAAGATGAACAATCCCAAAGAAAAGATGGGCACAGAATATTATTATCAGGGTGTTCACAGGAAAAATAAATACACGTGGTCAACAACTATGAAAAATGCTTATAATATTTATTTTTCACCCATCAGATTAGCAAAGGTTAAAAATGTTTGATGACCCAGTATTGTCAAGAAGGTAGGGTGCTCTCACCCACTGTTAGTGGGAGAGAAAGTTGATTGAGATTTCTTGAAAGACAAAGAGTAGTGTCTTAATAAATGTGCATATCTTTTAGCCTAGTTAAATTCTGTGTTAGTAAGCCAAAACGTGTGCATATGTGACCAAGGTATATGCCTAAGGCTTTTCATTGCAATTTTTTATTATGAAAAAGTGGAAACTACTAAATGTGCATCAGTAGAGATAGACTAAATAAATTATGAAATGTCCCTAAAATGGGGTCTGATACACCTGTCAAAAATAATGAAACAGATCCATACATATTGATTTGGAAAGCTCTCTGAGACATATTAATTGAACAAGTGTGTTTAGTGTGATGCTATTTTTTATAAAAAAGAAAAACGACTAAAATCTGAAATGAAATTGAAATCAATAAAGACATAAATACATACATGCTCTTAGAGCCGTAAAACATTTTTGAAGGCCCACAGAAGATGTTGTTAACGATGGTTCTCTGTGGAGAGTGGGCCTGGGGGTGAGGGAAGGTGGATATTTAATTTTTACCTTATCCCCTTTATCTTTGTGATTCTTTTACTGTAAACATGTATTACTTAAAATTTTTTAAAAGAGTTTTTTCCTAATTTGTAACTGGTAAAAAACACGTGACATGAAATTTACCATCTTAACTATTTCTGAGTGTACAGTCGAGTAGTGTTAAGTACATTCACATTGTTGTACAGCTTATCTCTACAACATTTTTAAAAATTTATTATTTATTTTTGGCTGCACTGGGTCTTTGTTGCTGTGCATGGGATTTCTCTAGTTGTGGCGAGCGGGGGCTAATCTTTGTTGCGGTGTGCGGGCTTCTCATTGCGATGGCTTCTCTTGTGGAGCACGGGCTCTAGGCGCGCAGGCTTCAGTAGTTGTGGCACGCAGGCTCAGTAGTTGTGGCTCGCGGGCTCTAGAGTGCAGGCTCAGTAGTTGTGGGGCACGGGCTTAGTTGCTCCGCGGCATGTGGAATCTTCCCGGACCGGGGCTCAAACCCGTGTCCCCTGCATTGGCAGGCAGATTCTTAACCACTGCACCACCAGGGAAGCCCACTACACATTTTCATTTTGCAAAACTGAAACTCTACAACTTTTTCAACTTGCAAAACAGAAACTTCTATACCCATTAAACAATAATTCCCCATTTCCCCCTCACCCCAGCTCCTGGTAACCACCATTCTACCTTCTGTCTCTATGAATTTGATTACTTTAGTTACCTCGTATAAGTAGAATTATACAGTATTTGTTTTTTTGTGTCTGGCTTATTTCACTTAGCACAATGTCCTCAAGGTTCATCCATGCTGTGGCATGTGTCAGAATTTCCTTCCTTTATAAAGGCTGGATAATATTCCATTATATGTATATAGTATTATACATTTTGTTTATCCATTCATCCATCATTGCTGGAGCTGTGAATCATGCTTCTGTGAATGTAAGTGCGCAAATATCTCTTTGAGATCTTGCTTTCAATTCTTTTGGATATATACCCAGAAGTAGGATTTAATGAGCTTTTTAAAAAGTGTTTAACCAATGAATTCACCTGTAACAGCAGAAGTGGTATTAGGTAGCCACTCTGTGGGCTTAGTTGAGCTGAGTAGTCTGAGGCCAGGATTTTCTTTACTTTACCAACCTCCTGGAGGTTTAGCAATTTCACTCCTGTCCCCTGAGCCTTTCGTCTACACAGACAGGAGGGGCCTTAACAGGCTTGTGAACCTGCTGCTCCCAGCCTGCTCCTGCCTGCATTGATTCGGCACATTTCTATAGCTCCCTGAAGGAAGAGACGCTGCAGCAGCATTTAATTAGAGGCCAAGAACATGCTTTCCGAGGGACACGACTTATTTCTCAGCCAGCTGTTACCAGTTGCTCCCTAGCAACATGCAGCACTCACATCTGATTGCTTCTCTCCAGACAAGGTGGGTGGCCGGCCCACCTGCTGTCACAGCCTGGGGTGGGGGTGAGCGGGGGTGGTCCCTGGGTCTAGGGCTGGCTCTCCAGGGGAAGTGAGTGATCTGAACCTGTTATTCCTGCAAAGCCAGATATGGTGCTAAAGCTCCTTACCTGCCTACTCCACCCCACTCCTTCAAGTTCATGATGAGAGCAGAAAGAATGTCACCAGCTATAATACAGACAGAGCAACATGGTCCAAAAAAGTCTGCTGGGATTGTGAAGTGCAGCTGGGAGACTTAAGGGGAAGAGAGAGATCTTGCCCCACAGTAGGCGGAGCCTACCTTTCAGGAAGGACTTTGTGGGTGTTGGAGGCCCTGGGGGCACCCTGTCCCAGGCAAGGGGAAAAGGAAAGCCTCATTCCTGGTGGCTCCAACTGCTCTGGGTTTCCAGGGGCTTTGGAAAGGGGAGTGGGGACAGAGATGTCAGCAGCAGCCACAGCCCCGAATCTGAACTTGCCACTCCTTAAGGGGTGTGAGAGACGGCTGCTCAGGAACCAGACTCTGGGCCCCAGTTCTTCCCAAATGCTTCTGCAGAGGCTGCAAACTGGACGCTTTGAGATGAGATGCTGCTCAGTGACATGCCTTTTAGGTGTATGTGGTGTTTTTACAGATTTGAAGGTGTATAAAATATCCTGCATTTTCACATTGCCGTCAGGAGGCCCGCGGTCCCACGGTTGGGGCCGTCTTAGACTGGGCGTGTGTGCCTCCGGCTTGCATAACCCACCTCACCGATCCATTGGCCTGTTTGCTGTGTGACCCCTGCACCCTTCTGTATCCT
The DNA here is from genome assembly GCF_003031525.2 of Neophocaena asiaeorientalis asiaeorientalis. NCBI lineage: Eukaryota > Metazoa > Chordata > Mammalia > Artiodactyla > Phocoenidae > Neophocaena > Neophocaena asiaeorientalis. The sequence goes on along the minus strand of NW_020175833.1, from coordinate 1,640,439 downwards.
CAGCAGTGTGAGGGAGGCTGCTTCTGCAGGGGTCCTCTTGTATTTACTCATTAATTCTTTTCACAAACATTTCTTGAGCTTCTGAGCATCGCAGCCTGAGCTAGGCACCGGGCTGAAAGGACAGTAAGCCATGGTCTTTGCAGACCTGAGTTGACAGACCAGATGGGGAGGCAGAGAAAGAAGCTCTGAGAGCAGGTGAGGATTCACTGAGAACAGGTGAGAGATGGGTGCATAGGAGCCAGGGGAGCAGACACCTGGGCACCTGACCTAGGCTGGTGGGGTCCAGGAAGGCTTCTGGCAGAGCTGTGGCCTAAGCTGAATTCTGAAGGATGAGAGGGGTTAGCCTGGTGAGAAGAGGGGAGAGGAGGGGAAATGGAAGAGAAGTGGACCCCAGCCAGAGGCATTGACCACTCCCTGCGGGAGGGAGTCCAGTGAGTGGCTGGGACTTTGGTCTCTAGAATTCTCATTCCATACCTCCTCAGTCTATGACGCTAGAGCATCACCTCTCTGAGCCCGTTTTCTCACATATAAAAAGGCATGATAATACTGACTTGCAAGGGTTGCTGTGAGGATGAAATTAGAGACTGCACATCTGGGCCCCCTTTGCTGTGTAGTTGGTGCCCAGTACCCATGGCAGAAAGCGCTCGTCAAGTGCCAGGCTAGGCAGCCCCTCTCCCAGGGAGCACACACCCTCTCCCCAGGTTTGGGTGGGCGCAAGTGAGTGTTTGAAGGGTTAATCTGGCATTTTCAAATCATTCTACCCGTGGTGAGAAAGGACTAGCTTTTCCGTTTCTAGAGAGGCCGTGGGGGATGGCAGCCCTCAGTTCTGGCTTCCCTTCCAGCTGCTGCTTATGGAGGAAGTGAAAATAGGAAGCCACCCCCTCCCAGTTCCCCCACTGCGCAGGCAAAGGCCAGCTCGTCTCAGCCTGCAGACACCTACCAGGTATGTGTTTTCTTTTGTGCGAGGCACAACACAGCAGGACGCCTGCTCGGGTGGGTGTGGAGGAAGGCCGGGGAAGAGCATGTCCTCTGCACACCTTCTCTAGAAAATAGAGCAGAGAGCCTGGGCTCGGGCCACCCGGTGCTGCTGGGATCCCAGGACGGAAGGCAGTCGTGCGCTGCAGCATCACCGCGGTGAGGCATCACCGAGTCAGAGGCCATGCAATTCAGAAACGCCCAACAGTTTCAGGTTCGAGGCCTCCATTCACCCTTACATTGCCTTTCGTGGGCTGTCCCCCGCAGTTCTGCTTTTCAGACCATTGAGTGCCATTGTCATTTGTTTGCTTCCCCCATTGTCATTTGTTTGCTTCTGGGTCTGTGGGATTCTATATTTTCTGAGTTCTAATAGGGAGCAAAGACCAGCTTCCACTACAGGGGCCTCACAGCTGAGGCTCTGCCAGTTGGCCCACCCATGGCAGACTTCCTACTCTGCTGGACAGGAGGGGTACATGGAAAGACCCTTTCCTAGGGCAGTGGCCCCCAAATACTGATATTTTAGTATAAAACTGTGTTTTCTAAATCCAGTTCACATCTGGAAACAGCATACAATTAGTGGGATTCTGCCGCTGGAGTAATGAGGATTAGGCGGCATGATTACCAGGTTATGGACTAGGCAACCAACTAGAGAACAAGAATAAGGGAGTCACTGACAGAGCCAGAATTAGCGTGCAGGCCTTTCCACTAGATTCTGAAGGTCCTCATAGATTTCAGGATGCTTTCCGAAGAGGGTTATAAAGGTGCTTCTTTAGCTTTCCTTATCGAGTGCAGACAGATGGAGTTGAAGGCTCTGTTTGAGTTAAAGGAGAGGTCTGCTGTCGGGGTGCCTTCTGGAGGGTCCGAGGGAGTGCAGGGGTCTAAAAAGAGCTAGTTGGGACTTCCCTGGTGATGCAGTGGTTTAGATTCCGAGCTCCCAATGCAAGGGGCCTGGGTTCGATCCCTGGTCAGGGAACTAGATCCCACATGCATGCCACAACTAAGACCCAGCACAACCAAATAAGTAAATAAATATAAAAAAAATAAAATAAAGAGCTAACGTTTCTCGGGCACCTGAGTCAGGCACTGTGTAAAATTCTTTATCTATGTTGACTTACTGACTCAGCTCAGCTCTCTGAAATGCTTTGTCCTCATCTTATAGATAAGGATTCAGGCACAGAGAGACTAAGTAACTTGCCAAAGGTCGCAAAGCTGGAGCCAGAATTCAAATGGACTTCAGAGTCTGCAGCTCAGCCCCCTGCACCCTCCGCATGTGGTAAGGGGCCCTGGGGAAGGGCGTGGGATAGTTGAGGGCAGATGGCATATCTGGGACTCACTGCTGGCAGTCGGCCGGCGGCCTCGTGGGAAGGGTGGAAAATCCCCATCTGAGCCACAGAACCAAGCCAGGGGGATGGGAGGGGTGGTGCTGTGAGGGATAAGGGCCGTCTTGAGGACACCTGAGCATCTCTGGCCAGGGAGGGCGGGTGGCAGATGGGCAGCCGTGGAGCCCAGCCCCGACCAGCTGTTGTTTGCAGAGGAGGGCAAGTGCGTGGTGACAGCTGGATTAGGTGTGCCCAGCAACCTCAGTGACCACCGGGTGGAGATGCACAGTGGGCCCTTTTGGCTGCCCCTTCCAGCACCTCCGAGCCCGGGGAGCTTAGTGCTTGCTAATCTCTGTCCCCATGGCAGCAGGAGGTGACAGGGCCATCCCTAAGGCCGTGGAATCTTCCACCTCTTGATGGCCAGGGAACTTTTCCAAAGGTTCAGAGAACCTCCTCCCTTCTAGAAAGTGAGATGTAAAACTAAGATGATGGGCCCAGTGTCTGTCTGTAACTGGTGAGTGGTATCTCTCCTGTCCTACTCAGTCCGCCTCTTGTCCAAGTCCTCTGTATCTGCTTTGATTTGGGCCTGCTGGTTTCATTGGTTTTGTCTGCCCTTCTGTCTTGTTTCTTGCCTCATTTCACAAAGGATTTGAAGCAGCTCTCAAAAATACATTGAAAGTAATAGGACAATGAAATATATATTTGAGTAGCTTGGGGCCAGAGGACTACATGGGTAAGCCACTGGAGGAGTGTATGGAATGCTGTGATTCCTTAGTGACCCCTTTCCAGAATATTGCTTCTGGAACCATTCTAATCTGTCTTATACTTTAAAACTTAGAATGATATTTTGGGAATATTTTCTTTTTCATTTACATAGGCAGTTGATTCATTCAATAAATATTTATTAAGTACCTATTTTTTTTTTTTTTTGCGGTACGCGGGCCTCTCACTGTTGTGGCCTCTCCCGTTGCGGAGCACAGGCTCCGGACGGGCAGACCCAGCGGCCATGGCTCACGGGCCCAGCCGCTTTGCATCCCCCACCCCGGCAGGCGGACTCCCAACCACTGCACCACCAGGGAAGCCCTATTAAGTACCTATTTAAAAAAAGAAGAAGAAAAACATCCCCACTGTTTTCATTTCTAAATTCTTTTGTCACATTCTGGGGACATCAGTATGGTGTCCTTTCAGAATCAGACACTGGCTAATGTTTTGAATTCTAGATAACACTCCAGAATCCACTCCTATATATCATTTTAGTTGTTCGTCTTGTTGGTAATCCAGAGTCTTCTCCTTATCGTTTTGACCATTTCTCCAGGAATGTTCTAGAAAACCATTTTTAAAAAATTACATTTTCTAATGCTCGTCAACATTCTCATGGCATTATCTGGAACATGGCTGAGTTTGCAGCTGGGTATCGGCTTCCCTGCAGTATGGGCCAGTCAGGGCAGCCTGGGTGACTGATATTGGAGATGAGGTCCTCACTCCAGCCACTGGCTTAGGCTCCTTCATTCGGTGAGATTTACAGGTGTTTACTGAGCACTTTCTTAGGCCCTGGGCACTGCAAATCCACAAGTCCCTGCCTTCATGGAGTTCCATTCTAGTAGACAGAACATAAACTAGGAAACTGATAAACAAGTGACATTATCTGGTTTATATTTTAAAAAGATCCCTCTGGCTGCTATGTGGAAAATGGGCTGTGCTCAGTGGAAGGGGTGGTAGGAAACAGGGAGGTCACTTAGGAGGCCAAGGCAACAAGCCAGACAAGACAGTAGACATGTGTAGCAGTAGACATGGTGAGAGGCGGTCAGACGGGGACATATTTTGGAGGTAGGGCCAGCTGGACCAGCTAATGAGTTCCCCGTAGAGATAAGACAAAGGAATCCAGGATGCATCCAAAGTTTTTTGGAACTGGGTAAGTGGTTTCATTAGCTACCTTACGTTAGACTGGGAGAGGGAAAGGGTTTCTGGGGAGGGGATAAGAATCAAGAGTTTTATTTTGGCCATACTAAGTCAAGATGTCATGTCAGTAAAGAGATCTGTAAACTTCTAGTGATCAGTCAGCACTTCAGTGAATCTGGACCGGGTGTGCTGGAGCAGAGGGATGGTCCCAAGGAACAGGCTGCCCAGTGCCGCACTGCCTGTGATCAGGGCAGACCTGGACTCCCCTGGAACCGCCCCCCCCCCGCCCCTGCCCAAGGCAGCTTGCTCTAGGCTTATACATTCATTCATGCATTTGACACATTCAACACATATTTATTGAGTGCTCTACTGGCTATTTTCCATTTGCCCCTCAAAAGCACATGCTTTTGGTGTGATCTAAATGGACAACATGTTCTTTTCTGGTGTTCCATTTAGTGTTCTGCTTTTGAAGAAACATGAAAGCCAGCTGAGTGAATGGGTCTGTTTATAAAAGATAGCTAATAAGACCCACGGAGCTGGGCTCCTATAATCCGGGGCTGGTGGGAGGACATGTGAACTTGGAACCCTTTTTTTTTTTTTTTTATTTTGCGGTACGCGGACCTCTCACTGTTGCGGCCTCTCCCTTTGCGGAGCACAGGCTCTGGACGCGCAGGCTCAGCGGCCATGGCCCACGGGCGCAGCCGCTCCGCGGCATGTGGGATCTTCCCAGACCAGGGCACAAACCCGTGTCCCCTGCATCGGCAGGCGGACTCTCAACCACTTTGCCACCAGGGAAGCCCTTGGAACCCTTTTATCCTGTGTCTCTGCTCCTCGGGCCACCACCTCCATCTCCTCCCGATGCTGTCATGCCTCTGATTAGAGCCCTGCTCAGGATCCTTAGGGGCACCCCAAATTCCCTTGCAGGGCCTTCCCAGTCTGGCCTCAGCCCCTTGTCAGTCCTTTCCCTCAGCATTCCAAGCCCGACCCTGCCCCCACTCTGCCCATGATGACCCTCGCATGGCTCAGGAGGGCTGTTTACAGAGCATGCCACCCAGCCTGGCCTTCCAGCAGTGGTTCCACTGCTCCTTGCCCACCCATGATGCCCTCACCCTGTCACTGGGGCAGAGGCCCAGCTCGGCAGCTGCAGCCCCCTGCGCCTTCCTTCCTTAGTCCACTTCTGGGATGAGCGCCTTGCCCCACTGTGCTCCTAAAGTGCTCGTCTGTTGAGGAGCGGAAACCCTTATCCAAGCAGGAAGCACTGCTGGCTTGTGCCCGGGGAGCGGGACAAATCCTTTAGTCACCAGGCATGGAGAAGGCGGGAGGCTGTGTCCCCACGGCCCACCGGGCTCTGTGCCCAGTAGGAGATGGCTCACTGATCCTGGAGGCCCCGAGTGTGTCTGACTCATCTTTGCACCTCCCACGCACCTGGCCCAGGCCCTGCTTATGCAGGATTTACGGTAAAGGGGCTTCTTCCTGCTGCCCTGGAACTTCCACTAATGGCCCAGCTGAGGAGCACAGATGCTCAGTACCCTCACAAACTAAAGCTGTGCTCTTCAGCACGTCTGGGGTGGGAATACTGCAAGGGCATTACCTGGAACTTGTCAGAAATGCAGACTCTCAGGCCTCACCCAAGACCCACCGAATCAGAACCTGTATTTTAACAAGGATCCCCAAGGATTTCACGTGCTCAGTTGAGGATGAGAAGGGCTGATAAAGAGAAGGGCTAGTCATATCCATGCGGGACTTAAAAGATGGCAAGACGAATCCCAACAATCGCCACCCCATCCAGGCGAGGGAAGAGATTCGGAATTTGAAAAGGTGTCCGGTGCCAGTCAGGTTCACAGTTGCAGGAAACAGAAACCACTTTGGCTGTTTTAGGTAGAAGAGGATTTGTTACTGGAAATTCAGTGTTTACAACACTGTTGGAAGGGCCCAGAACACCCCTGCAGACCCTCTAGAGAGCTGCTGCCTCTGCCCCATCAGGAAGGCAGGGCTTCAGGAGTGATTGAGGCCGTGGGCGACCCCAGACCACTGCCTCTCTTTGACCCAGAGATGGGGACGCCGCCGCGGCCACTGCCGCCACCACCTCTCCACACTGACGAAAAACCCAACATCTCCCCAGCCAAAGCAGCGGGGAGGCCATGGTCTCTGCCTCTCTTCTTCCTCCCAAATCTAGTGCAAGCACAGCTAATTCGCAGGACTGCTTTGGCCCTGCTTTGAAGTCAAGTGATGGGGGAAGAGCTTGCAGAGTTTGGGGCCCCTACCAGAAGGGGAGGGTGGTGTCTCATGCCCTGGCTGGGAGCGTACTGAGTTGCAGAAAACCAGAACCTGCTCCATGCCACCTCTAAGGCAGGGTTCAAGAGAGTTCTTGGGAGCAAAACATGGATGGTATCTTACAGGTAGTGGGGAGGGCATATACATGAAGACGGAGGGTGGTGCCTGCTTCCAGCCGGGAGAAGCCTGGAGCGGGGAGGCTGGCAGAGTGGGGCAAAGGGAGATGGGTCAGCAGCTGGGTAGGCCATGCTGCTGGCGTTAGGTGGGGCAGGGATAAGTGGGGCGTCCCCAAGGTCCCTGTGGCTCAGGGGGGACTGTGCAGGGAGCTGGCCTTGAGCCAGCATTGCCGGTACCCCACTCACCTAACGGGGCTCAGGGCTCCCCGCAGCAGCACCCTGGGTGGGGTGGGCCACAGGGCCAGGAGCTGAGATGGGTGGGGAGGCGTCAGCCCGAGTGCATGTGCTTCTTGCTAAAGGGGTCACGTGCGGGTTCTCCGGGGAGCAGACTTGAGACACTTGTGTGGGGTTGTTTACTAGGGAGTGGCCCAGGAGCAGCACTATGAAAGGGAGGGGAGGAGGCAGGGTGGGCAGAGGGAAGCCGAGCTGTGCTGCAGGCCTAAACCGACCCAAAGGTGCCTGTCAGAGCTGGCCAGGCCCTATGCCCGGGCCGCCATCAGCCATCGGTGGACCTGCCGTTGGAAGGATGACAGCTCTCTGTGACTGTCCCTGGGGCTGACAGCAGCTGGGCAACAGGCCCTTCCTTTGGGGGGGGTGTCTGGGCAGCCATCTCCATGTCCACCACAGAAGGCCCGGGGCAGAAGTCTCTGCGTGGGTGGTGGGGTGGGAACTGGTTCCAGAGATCCCACCACGGGCCCACACGAGAGCCAGCCTGTCAAGACGAAGGTGTGACGGCCGATGTTGGCCAAGAGAGCCCCACAGAGAGCAGGACGACTTTGCACTTCCCCCCTCATTCCATCCTCCCTCATCCCGTTCCTGGAGGAGTGAAGACGGGGTCTACAGAGGGGCGAGGGGAGAAGCTGCGAAAGGTCCGAGATCAGAGTTTTCTAATAGATTTGACTGGACTTTTAGATCCCTGGAAGGGAGTTGAACTATCAAAATGAGACTTATTCTTCAAACTAAAAGAAGGCCATGGACTCTTCCTGAGATGGCAGTTCAGGGGTACAGAAAAGGAGCTCTGACATAGTTGATGCGAGGCAGAGATGGGAGAAAAATAAAGTTGTACCCTGATAGTCCAAATTCAGCCTGTTTGCTGAATTTGGCCATCACTGAGGGGCTGCACAGAGCTGGCGATGTCCTTGGTGGGGCACAGGAAGGGGGTGGGCCTGCACTCTTTGCTTATTGCATCCAAGAGGCTCTGGAGCCTGTGTGGTGACCCAGTTTTCTGCCTTGTCTGAGCGACATGTGCTCTGATTATAGGGGTGTGAGGGCCCTAAATGACTGCAAAGTACTTTTCAATCAGACAAAAAATAGGTAAGAAATGCATTTCCATTAATGCCCCAATTATCTTGGTCCCAACAGGACAAAAACCTGTGCTATGCCGGCTCCTAGGGATGTGTCGTCAGGATCCCGACTGTCCTCTCCCAGAGGCAGCTTGCGCTCCGCTCGCACACCTGAGGGGCTAGAGAGGGGTCCTAACGATGGCTGAGGCTCATCCCTCCCTTCAGAGGCCTGGGTGCAAGGCCCAGGAAGGGAGCCCTGTCGGTCCCTCAGAGGCAGGGCCACCGGCCCAGGGTGTCCGTGTGAAGTGGGAACTGCCGCAGCCCTACCAGTCCCTTTTGTTAGACACGCCCTGTGGCAGCTCTGGGGTTTCTCGGCCCCCTTTAACCCAGAGAGCAATTTTGTCTCATAAACCGCTCTTGAATGGGCCCTGCGCAGCAGTCCTGACTGTCTGTTCTCTGTCAGACTCTCATCTCTCATCTCATCTCCAGGGGAGAACCTGTTCCTTGCCTCTACCAGCTTCTGGTGGGTCCGGTAGGTCTTTGGCTTGTGGCTGCATCACTTGTCTCTGCCGACGTGGTCACATGGCCTTCTCCTCCTCTGTGCAGTTACATCTCCTGCTGCCTCCATTTCTTAAGGGTACATGTGATCTCATTTAGGGTCCACCCAGGTAATCCAGGATAATCTCCCCATTTTTATATCCTTAACTTGATCACATCTGCAAAGACCCTGTTTCCAAATAAAGTGACACATACAGATTCCAGGGTTAGGATCTGTTATCTCTGGGGGCTGTTATTCAGCCTGCTACAGCCTCCCTTCCTCCCTCACATTATGTTCTAAACTGCTGGTAGTTTACGGCACAGACTGTCATTTTTGCCCCCTGCCCTTTGTCCATGCGTGCATCCTCTCTGCTGGAAACTACCCCCCTCACCCCTCATCCCCCGCATTTGCCTCCTAATGCTTACTCTTATTTTGAGCTCAGGTCACCTCTTCCAGGAAGTGTTCCTTGATACCTCTTCTCATCACACACACCCCTGTTCTGTGGTAGCACCTGCGGGATTACAATGGATTTTTTCTGAATTTGTCTCCCCCACCAGCCTCGAAGCTGCTGAGGGCAGCTACCAGGTTCTAGACATATTTTATCTGAGTATGGATAGATTTTCGAGGAAGGAGGGATGGAAGAAAGGCTCTTGAAGGATAGATTCTGGAATCATTTGGCTTTTAAATTTAATTCAATTTTTGGCTGCAAATTTGTAACAATCTGGCTTAATCTACAATTGAGTGGGTTTAAGGGAGTAGGAGGATGGGTGGTTGGCTCCATCAGAACCTTCTCTGATTAAAATCACAGGAAAGAAAGCTTTGGGAATAGTAATAATAATAATGGCAGCAAAATGGGCTTGCATCTGCATCCACCACCGTTCTCAGCCAGAACCCCACAGACTGGAGCCCGAGGGAGCAGTGTGGGGAGAGCGCAGAGGCGTCCTTCATGAGCATCAGCTGTGTACAAGCGGGTACACTACTGTCTGGGCGAATGCTCCTAACAGTCCCGTGGAGGTGGAGTAGCTGAGCGTCAGACTGACGCCGAGCCGGGGTCCCAACCTGGGCTGGGTGTCTCCAAAGCCCCGGCCCTCCCCACTGCAAGCAGGCAGGGGGAATGGAGCCCTGGGGAGAGCACACAGGGAGAAGAATGAAGGGCATTTCCGCGGCATCCAGTCAGGCCTGTGCCGCAGCCCTGAGGGTCTCCCCCAGTGTGGGCTAGTGCATCCGAACCCGCGCTGTCCTCCCAGCCACAAAGGAGCTGTGGGTTCCTGGGTGCCAGAGCTACAGCCCACTCAACCGCCTCTTGGTCCTGAGGGGGAAACTGAGGTCCATCTGGGGAACGGGAGTGTGGCTGACAGGCTGCTGAGTCTGTGCTCAAGCTGGGTTGAGACAACAGGTGTCTTGCCAGCAAGGGCCTCCTGTGACACCACACTGCCCCTCAGTTGACATTTCCTTTCCGTTCAAGGGGATTACGCAAATCCAAGGTGGTTAAGCTGCCACAGGGCACTATGGAAACGGGGCGCTGTGCTCTGTCTGCCCCTTCCTTCCAGCCAAGCAACAATGACACTGAGGCCAACTTTTCTGGCCAGACTTGTTAGGCTGAATCGCAGAGCATGTGTACAATTTAATTTGAACCTGGGCGGGCAGAGGGGAGAAGCCAGATTGATTACCAGAACAAATTTCAGAGCCAAGTCAGAAGTCCTCCCCCAAATACTGGGCCAGCTGCAGCGTTGGGGGGTGTTACAGATTTGTGTGTGTCAAAATGTCTATTGAAAAAATGTGATCTGCCCACTTGAGATAATTTACATAGTGCCTGACTCTGCAGCTTCTACGCATTTCTTATAAACCAGTTTTTTATTTCTATTTTTATTTTAATTGATTCATTAATTAACCTGAATAAGCAACAGCATGGACAACTGACCCTTGAACAACACAGGCTTGATTTGCGAGGGTCCACTTCTATGTGGATTTTTTTCACTAAATCCGTTCAGTACTACGACACCCAAGGTTGAATCTGTGGATGCGGAACCATGGATACGGAGGGTCACTGTGAAGTTATACATGGATTTGCACTGCATGCAGGGTGGGCGCCCCTAACCCTGGCATTGTTCAAGGGTCAGCTGTACATGGCACCCTCTTCTGAAGGTGGAAAAGGTAAAAAATCTTCTTTCTGCCTGTTACCCAGTCACTGAGTTTCTCTCCCTGGAGGGAATGCTCCCATTTGGGGTATGTCTTTCCAGATAGTCAGTGCATCCACATTTATGTACACATATCCTGTCCTTTTCTACAGCAGTTCATGACTACTCTGCACTGTCTTGCCTGTCCCGCCCCCAACCCCCGTTTTTCACTTAGCAATATATCTTGGCTTGTTTCAGGGCTAACATTCCATTATCCGGATGGGCTGTAATTTCCTTGGCTAGCGCCCTGTTGATGGACATTTAGGTTCCAATCTTCTTCCGTTACTCGCCGTGCCTCAGTGAGTATATACCTCTGCCTACTCCCACCCCCATGAGAGCCTATCTCCGCTGCGCTGTCCGATACAGTAGCCACCAGCCACATGCTGTACTTACATTTCAGTGAATTTGAACTAGATAAAACCGAACTGCCAATTCCTCAGTCATGGTCCTGCTCGCCACATCTCAAGTGCTGGAGAGTCCCGCGGGGCTGGTGGCTGCTGTGCTGACCATGCAGCTCCAGGGCACATCCATGAGCAGGGACAGCGCTGCTCCATGTGGGAAATTCCTAGAAGGGAACTGTGAAGGTCTGTACATCGCAAGTGGTGAACAATATTGCCAGATCTCCCTCTGAAGAGGCTCTAGCTATTTACATTTGAGAGCACTTTTATTTCAGAACAATTTATGGAATATTGGGAAAAAAAGGTTCCCCGTGTACCAACTGCAAGGACGTTCTGTTTCCGTTGTCAATGCCACGTTGCTGGAGTTGGACGCTGCTGTTCCCGCCTGTCACTGGAGCCCCACTCTGGCTGTCTCTCCCTGAGGCCTGGCCTCCAGCTGCCTTGCTGTGGCCTCTTCCCTCCCGCCTCCTTCAGGTCCAGGGTCCTCCACACCCCGACTCACAGCTGCCATGTCTCAAGGGAGACAGCCCATCTCCTCATCCACCCCTGTTGCCATGACACAGCCTCTACGGAAGAGTAGGCATCCTGACTCTCTTCCACCCTCCTTCCCTTCGGTGAACGGGGACCTCCACATTGCCAAATCCATGGCCATTGCCCAGTCCTCACCTTGCTTGACCTGCCAGCTGACCTCTCAGCCACACCGTGCACCCCAACTGTTCCCTTCTTCTGAAGTGCTTGGCCCTTTGGCTTCTGAGACGCCACACCTGCTGTCTCTCTGATTGCTGCATCCCTGCCTCTTTGCAGCCTTGCCCTCCTTGCAGCATTTAACACTGGGTCGTCTTATTTTCCTCATTCTCTGCTTTTTTCCTGGGAGAGCTCATCCCCACTGTGGCTTGGATTAGCATCATTTAGGGAGTGATGGTCAAGCTTTTTTTTTTTTTGCGGTACACGGGCCTCTCACTGTTGCGGCCTCTCCCGTTGCGGAGCACAGGCTCCGGACGCACAGGCTCAGCGGCCATGGCTCACGGGCCCAGCCACTCCGCGGCACGTGGGATCTTCCCGGACCAGGGCACGAACCCGTGTCCCCTGCATCGGCAGGCGACTCCCAACCACTGCGCCACCAGGGAAGCCCATGGTCATGCATTTTAATTCCCATTTCCTTGATTACTTGTAAGAAGGGTCATCTTTTCATGGCTTCTGGCCATCTGTATTCTTTATGAAAGCGGCTTAGAAGCAGAGCAGACACTGGACACAGGTTCCAGTCCAGACCACAGCCATGGCAGGTCCCTGTCCTTGCCCCCTCCAGGCCCTCCCCGGCCTCATCTCTCTCCACATCCTCTCAGCATCTGCAAAGTCACCACGCCGGACACCCCCAACCCAGCCCACAGCCTGCATTCTTCTCCAGGACTCTCATCACCCCGCTCCTTCTTATGTGGTCCCCAGAGCTTGATTCCACTGAGAAGAGACAGTCTCTCATCACCACACTCCTCCCCATTCCTCCCCAACTCTGCACATCTCACCCCAGTGCCCAGGGATGCGGGTCAGCATGTGGCCAGTGCCTCATCTCCCTTCTGGGACATCGTTCTGCTACCTCCTCCCAACAGTCCTTCTCTTTTGAAGTTCGTGCTGTTACTCCCCTCTTCCTAAACCCATATACTGCTTCCTGTACTCTGGCCGCTCTGTGTTGTTTGGGGACTTTGATTCTCCCAGACTTTTCTGTCCCCTGCCCTGATGTCCACTTTGGGATTTCAGCATCAAGATTGACAGCTTTCTTTGTCCACATCTCATAGTTTCTTGACTTAAACCTCAGTGACTCTTTCTACTCTATTTTAGATGCCTACACACCTACCTTCATCGCCTGCAAATGAACTTGACTGCAGCCTTCTACACGCCCACCTCCCTTTCTCCATCACATCTTGTGTGGCCACATGTTTTTTGCCTCCTTCCTTTTCTCCCAATCCTTTGGTAAGATTTTACCCCCATTCGTCTTCCTATCATGACCCACCACACCAACTAAGCCATATCCGGTAACCTGGGGCAATGCTGCTTTGCCAGTTTCCAATCCTAAAGATACCTGGTGATCCTGCTGGGATGAACTGAGGGGATCATCCTTTCACTCAAACACCAATAACATTCATGCCTCGTATGGAACTTCCTTCTGACTAATTCAGCCATGTGCCTGTCCCACTTTCTTGGTCTGTGAGCTCCAAGACAGGGATGACAGTGCCATATCTGTTCTCCCTGTGCTCAGCCTGTGTTTGTGCAATAGCCCATGTTTGTTCACTTTGGTTGAATAGACTTTTCTGCTTTGGTAGTGACCACTCCATCACTGTGGGCTGATAATACTCAGATTTAAAAAGCAATGTATCTATCCAGGGTAGGAAAAAATGACTAGAAAGAAAGAATAAAGGAGTCCGGGGGAAGGCATATATGCATTAAATGCCTTTTAATTTAATATGCATTAAAAAAAATGGACATATGAGAGTCAGGTTGCAGGCAGAGGCGATTGCAAAATGGTTTCTCCTAAACTGCTGAGTTATATTCTACCAGCATCCAGGTACTCTACTGTTAAACAGGTTTATTTTGGTGGTGAAGGTATAGCTTGGTGTTGGGTGATGACCTTGGCCAAAAGAAGGGAAAACATTGCATCTATGCTGAAAGGAGAAAAATTATATTTGCCTTTTTGCCTGCAGACGAGAGAAGAGAGGGGAGAGGGGAGGAGAGGCTTTCCTTATGCAGCTAGTCCTGGGCCACCAGCTTTGTGCTTTGATGTACTCATAGCAATAACACAAGGCCCTGCTGCCAGGAAACAAGGAAGTGTGTTGTCACACAAGTTGATGCCAACACTCTGCTTGTGCAAATACTCAGGACCCAGTGCCAGGCTCTGCATCTTCTCTGCCAGGGGGAAGTGCAAGCACACGGTCACCTGTGTCTCAGGACCGAGAGGCTGGCTTCAGAGAAGGGCTTGTGGCAGCAGGGGAAAGGGCAGCCTGGCATTTAGATGAACGATAACTGCCTTAAGTGGTCAGTGAAGGTCCTGCCCTGAGGAGGGGCCAGTCTCTGAGGCCAAGACCCCACGATTAAGAGGTGATAGAATCTAAGAGAGCACAAGTTCACTGGCCTCTTAGAGCCTGGACGCAGCAGGGCACTGAGGCTCCCAGCAGCAAAGCTGTGTGCGTTCCCCCTGGGCACCCTGTCGACGGTGCTCCCCCCACCTGGCTCCCGGCGGTGGTGCCAGGCTTCCATTTCTGGCCCTAAGACCATTGATCCTTTAGGGTCCCCTGTGTCCTGTCCACTTGTAGGCCCTCTCAGGCAGTACCTTCCTTTTCGATGCTTTCTTGGGAATAAAATAACACTTTCTAAAACGACAGCGTATGGAAGATTTCACTTCTGGAATGATGGAGACCGCCTGTGCTTCCTCTTCTCCACGTGCCCCTCCAGATCCATTCTGCTGCCTGCGAGGCTGGCCCTCCAGGGATGGCACCACCCTGCTCCCCTGCTCTGGTTCTTGTTGGGCTCAGCCACTGGGCACGTCAGGTAGCCAGAGGCTGGAGCCATCAGCGTGTTTCTGTCCTCTCCCTCTGCGGGCCACGGCTTTGGCAGAGGCCGCATCCCTGTGACTAGAACGCCGCCAGGTTCTGGGGGCTTGTCCCTCCCCGGCTCCTGCTAGTCCTTGAGTGCTGCAGCCTTTTTATCCCGACCCTGCCCACGCCTCTCTAAAGGACTTTCTTTAAGCTTCTCTTTTGAACCGCCTGTTTCTTGCTCTGTTAAACTAATTGCTCCAGGCCCTCTGTCCACCCGAATAAAGGCCAAACCATATCACATCACAGAGCGGTTTCTCACGAGCCCCATGTTTTTTACGCAACGTGTTTATATGTAGTTTTAAAGTGTAACTCCTTCCATCGGTGGTTTCGACACAAGAAGCCTCCAGTTGGGTTCCTTTAGTCATTGGTCACAAGTTAACCTTCATAGGTCCTGCTAAGGATGGAAGAGAAGGCAGTAGAGAGACATTTTCCTTCTAAATTCACATTCGGGTCTTGGTCCTTTCCCCTTCTCTAACCTGTGTAACGCAGCAGCTTCCCTACATAAGAGGGCATTTGTGCATTTACTACACGGGGTTCAGGCAAATCGCAATGCTCGGCTGGCTGTGCAGGCGTGGAGCCCCTCGGTGGTCGGCAGGCCCTTCCTGCAGACTCCCCTCCGACAGACATGCATCTTTTCATCTGGTAATGCTCTCATCCTTGGTCCTCTGTCCAAGGAAGAGGGGGGGTCTCTCCTGCTGGGTCCCCAGAGGCCCCACCTTTGGCTTGTGTGTGGCATCCAGGGACCCCAGAGTCCTGACTGAGCAGTCAGTGCTGCCTGGGAGCCTGGCTGAGCCCGCTGTGTCAGCACCACCCGGACTCGCTTTCCTGCACGTCTCAATTTGGGCTCTGCTCTCGCCCATCCCTCCACCTCCCCTAATTTCTAGAGAACCCTGTTTTATACCACTCTACCCTCCCTCCTTTAGGGTCATGCAGTCTCGGGTGTTGGGGTTGCTGATGCCCACGGAGTGTGTAACGCAGCCTTGACTGTGGGGAATCTCTGATGGTTCCAGGACCACTCTCCCGTACTGTTAGGGCTAACTAACTTTAGACACGCCTGCTAACAGTGAAACCTGCTATCAGAATACTCCAGAGGTAGGAGGCACAAAGCTCTCAATTTGGGGCCAAATTACAAGTTAGTAAGAAAAGTTCCTAATGAGCTCTGGAACCCTTAGTTAAGGGGCTAAAAAGGAAATATGTGAAACCAAAGAGGAAGGTGCCTGGTACTTAGCGGCCCACATTTACATCTTAATCCTTCCATTGAGGGTCTCACCTCAATTCACAATCTCGTTTTCAGGAGGAAGTGGAGGGTTACTGTTTGCAATGCTGGAAGCAAAAAACCTACAAATTACTACAGATGGTGGAGATATTTTTATTTTTTCAGAGCAGCTGCAGCATTTATTGGTTGGCATCTGGGCCACAGCTGCTCCTGTAGCTCCCTTCCTGTCCAGGAGAGGCACTTCTGGGCATACTGGTCTCCAGTCGAAGGAACAAGCAAAGGCCATCCCATAAGGAGGCAGAGCTCTCCCTTACTGTCTGAAGGGTGTCTAACAAGCCCTCCCTGGAGAGAGCTCTGACAGTGTGCTTTCCATGACATCCAGCTGGAGGTGGGACTTGAGGTCAGGTTCAGGTGCAGGCTTCCTGCCCATCACAGCCTCCGAGCCTTCCTGGGGCGGCAGCCGTTGTGCGGGATGGGGGTGTTGTCTGTGATTGAGATCACTTCCAGGCCCCCCATGGTCAGTCCCTTGATGGCAGACTGGAAAGAGAAGGAATAGCAGGATGGCACGGTCCCAGAAACGATGCCCCAGTGTGTCCAGACAGGGCTCAGAGAGGAACCGGTCGGGGGTGAGGGGGGTGCAGCGTAGGGATGAGAAAGCTCACTGGCTCTGATATCTACAGTCCCAACCTGATGCTCTCACAGAGCTCTCCCTACCAACTCCTTCACCAAGCCCTCAACGTCGCCCACATCTCCAATCCCACCTGCCACGTCCCACCTTGCGCTTTACAATCTAAGAACAAAGACTGTTGTAAATCTCAACGCATCTTAAGCATTATGCTTTTGTAGTTTCCTCTGCCTGGAATGATCCCCCCTCCCCCAATCCCATACGCATACCTGGTTAGTCCCTCGTCATTCTCAAAAAATCAGTAGAGATGTCACCTCTTTGGGGACACTTTCCTGATCACACCCAACAGGCTCCCAGCACCCTGGGCACAAGCTTTACCACTGCACTCACTAGTCTGTACTGAGGGACCCATTTGTGACAGTCCCCCAGAGGCCACCTTTCTGTTCCCAGTGCCTGGCACACAGCAGGCACTCTGTAAGTGTCTGATGAATTGAAACTAAGTGATCAGGGCTTGCTTTGAGAAGCTTAGGAGATCAGACGCAATGGAAAGAAACTTCAAGCTGTTAGGGGAATCCACTACAGGGTCCACTCTCCCTCCTCTGCTCTCCCGTTTCTCTCACTAACTGAAGAAGCAAGCACACATGCTGGGCTGTGAAGAAGCGAGGTCACTTACCAAGCGCCCTGGCCCCAGGCCTTTAACCACAACTCGGACGTGGGTCACACCCTTCCCCGTAGCTTTCTGAAGAGGAGCAGCAAGTGGTTAGTGCTCTGAGAGAGAAGTGTGACATCCAAACCCCTTGCTACTGCCACCTGGAGCAACAGGGTTATGAGCTCCATGGAACAAGCACCCACACATGTAAACTGGCAGAAGACAGGGAAGGAAGCAAAGAGCAGATGGCCGAGGTGCAGGACAGACACCACCAGTCAGCTGGGATCTCTTTCCGCCCAGGACAGCACTGCCACCTAGTGGATACTTCTAAATATTGCTCAGAGTTTTCCCAGGTGGATAAAGGCAGAATTTCAGAACATAAGGTGCCCTGGACTCCAAGGCTAAGCCTCAGTACCCTCTTAGAAAGTGTTATCTTATCATTTTAATCTTTAGTTACAGTTAAAATTTTCTTTCTTGGGCTTCCCTGGTGGCGCAGTGGTTGGGAGTCTGCCTGCCGATGGAGGGGACACAGGTTCATGCCCGAACCAGGAGGATCCTGCATGCCGCGGAGCGGCTGGGCCCGTGAGCCATGGCCGCTGAGCCTGCGCATCTGGAGCCTGTGCTCCGCAACGGGAGAGGCCACAACAGTGAGAGGCCCGCGTACCGCAAAAAAAAAAAAAAAAAAAAAAAAAAAAAAAATTTCTTTCTTGTTTATAAAGGCAGTTTATTGCAGAAAATCTGGAAAACACACAGGCCACTCAATCCACCATGCAGAAGCCACCGTTAACACTGACATATTTATTTTAAGTGTATAAACCTGCCCACTGGTGGCCATTTAGTGTGTTTTGATGATCACTAATACATAGCAATCAGTATTTTGGGGCATCGAGCTTTGTCTGAAGGTCAAGGTTTTCCTTCCAGAGATACTCCCGGTTTGGCAGTGAGGCCTGTGTTGTAGCAGACAGTGCCCAGGCTCTGGTCCCAGACCTGGCAGGGTCAGTTCAGAGAACTGGACTGGCTGCATGGCTCTGAGCAAGCCACACACTCTGAATCCCAAATGACTCTTAAAAACATGGGTAATACCAAGGGTCTTCTGAGGATTCAAGATAATGAATGTAAAGTGTCTGGCATATAGTAGATACTGAATAAATACACCAACTGCAGTTCACTGCCACCTTGCTTCTAGGAAGGTCTGCAACAGTTCACGCTCCCTCTGATACTGCAGGAGAGTCCTCACATGCCACACCTTCTCCAGATGGACCATTACCACAACCACACCCCACCCACCGCACTGGTCTTTAAATCCAGGAGGCTTTGGTGAGCCTTCAGCACCTGGCTCCTGCCTCTTCTAGAATGAACCGAGTATTTCACTTCCACTGAAGCTGAGAGAAAGAGAAAAGAGAAGCGTGTTCACACACCTCTTCAAACCACCCCCCATGTTAGGGTAGCCAACAGGAGTTGGCCAATACTCTTGCTTCTGAAGAGCTGCCTCAAGGACAATTTTCCTGCCAGTGATCAGCCATGCAAAAAGTGGAGCCCAGCACAGAGGGAGCCGGAAAGAACACACACTTACCGCCGCGGCAGCTATGCCTGCTGTTTGCGCTGCAATGCCTGTGCCCTTCTTGGCATTCTGAAACCCCTCCGTGCCACAGGAAGCGCGGGCAAGGGGCTGGTGAGCGGCAGAGACTACCTGGATCTGTGTGCTGGGAAAGGAGGGGAGGGGTACAGAATATAATGGCTCTTCAAGGGAGTAAGAGAGCACTAACCCATGCCCAGACAAGCCCGAGTGTGAAAGAAAAAGACCGTTAGCTGCTTTCACTCTGAGCTTATCCTGTAGGAGGTGCCAGGAAAGGTCAGAATCAACCCCTAAACCTCATTAAAAACTGACAAGTCATATAATCTAAAGAGAGCCGTTATGCATGGAAGGTTTGGGCTCCGCCCCCTAAATTCATGTTGAAATTCTAACCCTTAATGTGAAGGTATTGGGGGGTGGGGCCATTGGGAGATGATTAGGTCATGAGGGTGGAGCCCTTATAAACTGGATTAGTGCCTTATAAAAGGGACCCCAGAGAGCTCCCTTGCCTCTTCCAGCATGTGAGGACACAACGAGAAGCCAGCCATCTGCAACTTGGAAGAGCTGTCACTAGAACCCGATCCTGCTGGCACACTGATTTCTGACTTCCAGTCTCAGAACTGTGAGAAATAAATGCCGTTTAAGCCACCCAGTTTGTGGTATTTTGTTATAGTGGCCTGAGCTGACTAACAGAAGCTCCATAATCTGAGGGTGCTAAGTGTCATCCAGAGGAAAGGTGGCATATTTTCCTCCTAGTATCTTCCCTGTAGCCAGTGTTTAATTAGATTCAGGGTCCTTTCTGGCTTCTTCTTTTTTTTTTTCCCCTAAGAAATTAGATTTTCACATCAGGTAATTTTTAATGATTTTTCATTGGTAAAGTTTCAAATATACACAAAAGTGGATAGAATAATGTCTGAACTCCCATGGACTCACCATTCAGCTTCAACAATTACTAACTCATATCCAATTTGGTTTCACCTATAAACCCTGTTTCTACACCCCTCTATCCCCTAACTAATGGATTATTTTGAAGCAAATCTTAGACCCATCATTTCATCTGTAAATATTTCAATATATATGTCTAAAAGATAAGGACTCTTTAACAAGTTAAATTAAAATTAAGAATAACTTCAAGAAATCCTTAGATACGCTTTCCATTTCCCTCTTGATCACTGCCCAGTTTCCTGGTCTGAAGAGCTCCCTGAGAACTCACCACAGAGGGAAGTAGAGAGTGGTTATGGGGAGACCTGCTGGAGCTGGCCCTGGGCTCAGGCCACCTGCTGTTGGCCTGGCTACGGCTGCCATTTTCCTACCACGGCTTCTTGGGTTTTCTACACTGAACAGAGTAGAAATAGACAAGAGAATGGCTTGTCCCTGAGACAACCTCAATAAAAATCTACAGAGTGGGCCACAGACCCTTAAAAAAGCAAACGAACAAAGAGAGCTTACCTATGTCCTTAGCAACCTGAGAAGAGAGGAAAATCCAGAGGCTCTCATTCTGAGCTTACCAGATGAAAGCTGAAATGCATCCTATGGCACCTCGCCTGTGCTCACCCTCTAGCCCTGACTACCAACAGTCTCTTGTATTGTTCTCTAAATTGCTTCATAGGCGACTGTTGACCAAACACCAATCCCATCTCCAAGTGGGGGCTGGTGTGCAAAGATGTTACTGATGTCAGCAAGGTTTCTGTTGCCAACACACAGTTGGGAACTTACCCAGCACTGTCTGAAAGCCACACAGAACGCTAGTCTTCCAACCTTGTGCAGCCCTACAAAGGCAGAGGTCGGTGCACGGTGGCCCAAAGCGAGTACTTTAAAGCGACCCTTATTTGGTGGTTTCCATTTTGCTTAGTTAGTAAATCATATATTCTGAAATAATCTCTCTCATTTATTAATCACCCATCCCCAGTACTAACACTTAACAAATACTTTCACAGAGGGACTTTCAGGCCCTAAAATATACTCTTCTCCAACTCTTGAGCAGAACCAGGAAATACAATTCCCAAGGACAGCAATGAAATCTTATGAATGGGATATGCCTAACCTAGTTCACATTTTCATGAAATCTGAACAAACTATATAAAGAGAGAGGTGGTCTCCCCAAACCAGGAGGGAGCCTGGGGGAACCTCTGCATCAGCATCTGTGTGCAGAACGTGGCAGCCTGACTCGTCCGCTCCCTCTGAAGGGGAAAGAAGCCCACTCTAGCCCTACCAGGTGCTCCCTTCCCTGCTTACTTGTTGTACGATGCTTTGATGTGTGCGATTGGGATCTCCTCAAATTTCTTTCCTGCCCACCTCAGAGAACTCTCTTGTCCTGGAATTGGAGGGTAAATGCTGCAATTAGAAGAAAAATTTTAGGTAAAGTTGTTCTGATTTTTTTTTTTAATTAAAAAAAAATTACAAGGTTTAAAAAAAGCCACCAGTACAGACAAACTCATAATAAGAAACAGCAGCTCTCTGCCTCAACCTGCTCCTGAGGTCACTGCCCCCGACCCTTCTGGCGCTGCTGCCACATCTGTGGCCCAAAGCGAGTGCTTCAGCACGGTGCTTCAGCAGCCATTTCCTGAGTTGCTGACTCTAGACACAGCTAGTGACTTTCTGCTGGGAGGAAAGAGAATTTAATCCATGCTCCCCATCTTCCCCTGTTCCTTCTAGTGTAATCAGATCACTCTCCAGTCCTCTATAAGCTACTCTTTCTGCATTAAAAAAAATAAAGTCGAATCTCTATTTCTTGTTTTATCAACCACAGATATCTTGACTATATTGTTGTCTGTTTGTACAAACAATATGATTTTTCATATCATATTGATAAGACAAAATTATCTTAATAAAAAAGACAAAATTATCTAATACTTATAAAAATCATTATTATTAAAAGAAAATCCCTGGAATAGAGGTCAGCAAACTTTTTCTGTAAAGGGCCAGATAGTAAATATTTTAGGTTTTGCTGGCCGTAAAATTTCTGTTGCAACTACTCAACTTTGCCACTGTGGTGCAAAAACAGCTACAGACAACAGTAAGTTAATAGGTGTGACTACTGTCCAATAAGAAACAGGAAACTGGCCAGATCTAGGTAGGGGCCAACTTGCCAACCCCTATCCTAGACCAACGGTTGTCCATGCTGGCTGAACAGCAGGATCACGTGATTCTGATGCTTACACTCCACCCCAGACTTCCGGATGGGGCCTGAGAATCCATTTCTGAAGTAGCCCAAGTGAGTCAGAATGTGAACTCAGGGTTTAGCACACTGGCCTAGACATCATGTTGAGTTCAAGACCCCTCTCTATCTCAGTCCGATCTGTCCTCTGGCTGTCTCTCGGTCAGGACTTCATTTTCAGGTGGAGAAACTGAGTACAAATAGGGGAACAGGGTTAACAAGGGAAGCCAGGCCTTGGGTCGAGGGGCTCTACCTTGGTCCAGAGCTCTGCTCACCACCTGCGCTATTTTTTATTCTAGACTCGAGCAAACCTGCTGCTGCACCCTGCTTACACGTAGAGATCAGATCAGTGTTTGTATCCCCTCAGCCACCTGAACTACAACGGGTTCTGATTTAGAGAATGCACTGTTAGCTGAGCATTATCCTCCTGACTGGCTTCCCTAGAGAGATTTAAAAAAAACAAAACAGTAAACACAGTGGTATTCAAGAGTTACAAGTGTATTCTTTCCTGCTTGGCCTGATCTTAGAGATGATTTAGCATCTCAGCAGGTTGCCAGCTTATCAGCCTACACTGAGGTGGAATGTGGACGAGGCTCTGAGATGACATTAATATTTAAAACATTATCATTTCCCCATTGATAATTTCCCCTATTGACTTGTGGGCCAAAAACTTAAGCCTTCTAAAGTCTGAATATACCAGCATAATGCCTTTTATATAGGGCAAGATTTTTGAACTAGGAAGGATTTGGAGCTTGAACCATTTAACTGAAGGCACAGACAAGATCAAGCTTTTAAGCCTCCCAGGTCCAATGTACAAACGAACAAGTGGTTCACCGCGAGGCAGCCCAGAAACAGGAAAGACAAAGCTTTCTGCCGCTGTTCTGCTGCCTCTTCATACCCATCCTCAAACCAGGCCCGCACACACGGCATCTCTTGCAAATGGCTGACAAGGACTGAAAATAGCCTGCACAGTTGGGTAGAGAAAAATACACAGTTAGTGCAGTAGTACCTACTGTCTCTCTCTCTCTCTCTCTCTCTATCACAGTTTCTTGACCTCAGTACTACTGACATTTTGGGCAAGAGAATTCTCTGAAGGGGGGCTGTCCTGCACACTGTGGGGTATTTAGCAACATCCCTGGCCTCTACCCAACTAGACATTGTTCCTCAAGTTGTGACAACCAAAAATGTCTTCAAACATCGCTAAAAGTCCCCTTGGAGGCACAGCCGCCCCAGGCTGAGGACCGCTGCTTTACTTTAATGACTTCTAACATCCAGTGGGCCCTCATTGCTGGCAATCATACAGCGCATCCACAGTTCAATTACCCTTTCACTGTCCTGGATGACTATTTTGTACCTTCTTTTGTCCCCTCAGACCTCCAACTCCTTCCTGCTTCCTCACTGCCCGCTGATGACCTTCACAGAGAAATAGAAGCAATCAGAAGTTCTTCCAGCTCCCACTACCAAACATCTGTGCCCACAATCTCTGCCTTCTCTCCTGTTATGAAGCTCCACTTGTGTGTCAGCCCCTCAAGGACAGCAGTCCGGCATCCTCATTCTTTCCCCTCTCTACTGCATCATTCCCATCAGCAAAACATGTGGTCATTTCCCCAACCTAAAAACAAACAAAAACCTCTTGATCCTAAAGCCTCCTTTAGCACCTGCCCATTTCTATATTCCCACTCAAAGAAATGACCTGTCTTCCTGTCTTCTATTCTCCTTGAACCCACGCCACTGAGACCTTAGCCCCTCATACCTCCACTGAAAATGCTCTAGTCAAGGTCACCGACCAATTCACAATGTTAAGTCCAATGAGCAATTCTGTCGTCAAGTCTATGGACCTATCATATCAG
Source organism: Neophocaena asiaeorientalis asiaeorientalis (assembly GCF_003031525.2). Classification (NCBI taxonomy): domain Eukaryota; kingdom Metazoa; phylum Chordata; class Mammalia; order Artiodactyla; family Phocoenidae; genus Neophocaena; species Neophocaena asiaeorientalis. The sequence continues at coordinate 1,616,746 of NW_020175833.1, read as the reverse complement.
TAGCATTTGATATAGCTAATCTCTCTGCCCTTCAACCACATTAAAAAAAAAACCCACAAAACCCTCCAGGTTTTCTTAGTACTTCTCTGGAGATTTCTTCTTTTTCTTTTGCTGATTTTTCCTCATCTCCCAAATCTCTAAATGCCAGAGGCTCCAGGGTGCTGTCCTTGGACCTCTTCTTCTCTTTGTTTACCCTTTCTCTCTTGATGATCTTGTATCTTAGAGTTTTAAATATCATCTAGGGACTTCCCCGGTGGTCCAGTGGTTAGGACTCGCTGCTCTCACTGCCAGGGGGCCCTGGGTTTGATCCCTGGTCGGGGAACTAAAATCCCATAAGCCTCATGGCAAAAAAAAAAAAAACCCCAAATCATCTATATGATGAGTCTTCCAAATGTATACCTCTAGCCCAGATCTGTCCCCTGAACTCCATTTCTTTCTTTCTTTTTTTTTTTTGCAGTATGTTGGCCTCTCACTGTTGTGGCCTCTCCCATTGTGGAGCACAAGCTCCGGACACGCAGGCTCAGCAGCCATGGCTCATGGGCCCAGCTGCTCCGCGGCATGTGGGATCCTGCCGGACTGGGGCACGAACCTGTGTCCCCTGCATCGGCAGGCGGACTCTCAACCACTGCGCCACCAGGGAAGCCCTGAACTCCATTTCTAATAGTCAATAGTGTATCTCCACTTGGATGTTAACGAAGCATCTCAAACTTAACCACCCAAATCCAAGCTCCTGCAGTCTCCCCTGTCTTAATGACAACTCTATCTTTCCAGCTGTTTAGGCCAAAAATTTTAGAGTGCTCCTTCAGTCCTCTCCTTTTCTTACGTCTTACATTTACAAACCCTGTTGGTCATCTTCTAAATGTATCAGTCTGACCATTTATACTACCTCCACAGCTGCTACTCTGGTCCAGGCCAGCATCATTTCTTACCTAGATTACTTCAGTAGTTTTTTGGCTGCTTAGGAGACTTCTCCCATCTTCCACCCTCGCTTCCCTACAGTTCAATATCAACACAGTGGCCAAAGGGACCCTTTAAGATGTAAGCAGGATCATGTCAATCCTCTGTTCAGAATTCTCCAGTGACTTCCCACTTCACTCAGAGAATAAGCTGAAGTCCTCATGATGGCCCACAAGGCCGACAGGATGTAGCCCTGCGTGCCTGCTGCACCCCTTTGTCCTCTTGCCCCCACCTCCTGTTTTTACTCATCACTCCACGTTGGCCTTCTTGCTGCTGCTCTCAAACACTAGACACACTCCTACAATCTGTCGTATTTGTTTTTCTTGTTTTCTATATACTGTCCCCTATCCACTCGAATTTAACTTCTACGGGGGCAAGGACTTTTGTGTGTTTGGTCACCGATGCATACCCAACATCTTGAACAGTGCCTGACATTGCTGAGTGACTATAAAAGAATCTTGGCTTAAATTCCTTTGGCAGCTCCCCACTGCCTACAGTGGGGACTGCATAAAAGCCCCAGTGTTACAGATAAGACCCTCAGCATTCGGATTCCTTCTCACCCTGCTGGCCTCATCTGCCATCACACATACACCTAAATACACTGCATTCTTTCACAATGCATGCGTTACACAGACTGTTAGTTTGCCTAAAATGATTTTTCATCTTTTCCAGCTGAACTCCCATTCAATTCAGTTCTTAGCTTCACATTATTTTCTTGGCACTCTTGCCTGATTTCCTCCAGAGTCAGACACTCACTCTTTCATACTGCAAAACAACCATCTCTTACCTCCAATATACCACTGGTCAGATTATGGTGAAAACATTTGTATGTCTGTCTTCCCTGGTAGACTATGAACTGCTTGTGGGGAGGAATGATCCTCTGCATTTGTATCCCCAGCCAGCACCTAGCACGGTGCCTGGCACCAAGCAGGTTCTTAGAAAAGGTTTGTTAAATATAGTGAAGTATAAGTAGCACAAAGAGGTAGTGGCACTGTGGAAAGCAAGTTACCAAGTCGCTGGGGCTAAGCACAGAAACCACCCTGGACCTTAGACCAACTCAAAAAAGTGCATAACATACACCCTAGTGTAGCCACCCATCCCCGCCCGCTTTTGTGTCCTAGACCCAGGGAAGGTTGTTAGTCTGACGTGATCCCAGAGGGAAACAAAGGTGATATTTACTATACAACTTCGACGTTCACTCATTCATTCATCAAATGTTCATGAGCATTCATTTTGTGCCAAAGCTCATCTCATTTGATCCTCACAACCTCTTCCGGCGTTATCTCCACTTTCAGACGAAAAAGCTGAGGCTCAAATATTAATCTGCATAAGGTCCCGCAGATGGCAAGTGACAAAGAGTTGGGAATTCACTGGTTCTCTGACTCTGGAGGGTGGTGCCAGTCTCCCGAGGGCTGGACCTAAGCGGCCCTCACCTGAAAATGCTGCGCCTCGGAGCTGGCGCCGGAGCCTTCTCCTTCTCAACTTCCGGCTTGGCCCCTGCGTCTTGCATCTGCTGGGCGCTAGTGTGGATGGTGGGGGCCGGCACTCCGGCCACGGCGACCCTGTGGAGAAGGAAAGCTCGGTGAGGTCCAGGCCTAACCGAATCCTAACTGGAGTCCAGGTGTCTCCTGGGACACGGGCAGGAGCGAATTCCCGCGGGTGGCCGTAGGCTCGGAGGGGATAATCATTCTTACCTGGTCGTCGGTGGCCAAGCCCATAAACGCAAGAGCCAAAACCGCGCGTTTCTTACAACCTGCATGACGTGAGTTGACCCCACTCAGCTCCCGTCCGCGGCGACCGCGGAGCTTGGCGGGGCTGGAGCGGAGCCAGCACCACGAGCACTTGTGGGGGCGTTGCAGAGGAAAAGTCACCTGATTCCTTTTTATAACGTACATTAAAGATTTTTATTCCCATTTAAATGCTCCATAATAACTATCGTTGAGAGTGGCAACTGGGAATCCGCCTCCCTTTTCCTAGTTTTCTAACATGAGATCTTCGCCCACCCCTCCATATTGGAATGGTTCGTTCTACTAGTTCCGGGGAACCTAGCTTTTCCCGTCATGCTGTGCCCGCACTGCCTTGTGGGAATATAGGATTGGCCCAGGACCTCGCTGGGAGCCGCGGTACATTGTGGGAAGGTTGACAGATGGCGGGGGCTGTAAGGCTGACTGTATTAGGGGTGGCGAGGGGCTGGCGGCAGTTCGAGGGCCCCTGGACCCGTAGTCTGGGTTCTCGCAGCTTGGCCCTTGCGGCCGCACCCTCGAGCAGCGCGTCTCCATGGCGCTTGCTGGGCGCGTTGTGCCTGCAGCGGCCACCGCTGGTCTCGAAGCTGCTGACCCCATTGCAGGAAGAGATGGAGGCTCTGCTACAGCAGGTGGGATTGAGGTGCGGGTCGTCGCTTCTGGGTGCAGTTGGGGAAGTAGTAGAGGCACGCTGACTTGCGTTTGATCCCGATTCCTCCACCGATTAGTTTGTGTGACTTTGGGCAATTTACTTCACTTCTCTGAGCTTCAGTATACTTACCTGCAAAATGGTGCCTACCTTACTGGTTTGGTGTGGTACGTAGTACGCGTTCAATAAAAGGTACTTCGTTTTCATTGAGCTTTTCTGTTGTTATCGTCGGCAACTCTTTGGAGATGCTCTCCTTTTTCAGTCAGCATACTGGGTATGCGATGGTGAACAAGACGGATTCAGCCCTTATCATAGGTAGTTGACAGTTTAGAGAGGAGAAAGTCTTTGTTATGTGATGAGCGTAAGGAAAAGGCAACGGGCACATCCGTAAGATGTCTGTGATAAAGTCTTTTGTGTGAGGGTCAAGTGAAGAGACATGGGCAAAAGCGGTGTAGTGGCTATGAGGATCTTAAATCCCCATAGTGATTAAAGGATATTATGTTCCCCCAGAACCTGAGACGTTTTTGTCTTGGCTACTGAGAGATAAAAACTTCACTTCTGTCCTTTTTACTTGGCTTATTAATTTACTCTGCAAGCATTTTATTAATCGCCTTATAGATAATCATTTAGGACCCACTTTGTACAGACACTGCTAAGTGCTAGGGATGCAGTGGTGAATGAGACAGACATAGCTGTGCTTCTCAGAGCACTTCACTTTGGTGGAGGGGGCATCAGTCAATAACCAAATAACCACATGATGATGGAATTGAAGTCTTTGGTAAGTGTTGTAAAGGAAAACACAGGGTACTGTAATAGTGTTTAACAGGGACATTAATTTGATTTTAATGGGAGGTGTCATAGAATATCTTTCTTAAGAAAGTGATATTTTTAAAAAAAGTGATATTTAAATTGAGATTTGAAGGATGAGTAGGGATCTCCCAGGAGAGCATGAGGGAAAACATTCTAGGGAGAAGGAATGGCATCTGTAAACTCCCTGAAGCAGGAACGTTCATGGTGAGTGAGATTCTAATCAAAGACTGGCCTGACTGGAGGGAGGTAAGTGGGCAGGCAATGCCTGTCCTAGTCCTCTGTTCTTTGTGGCAGTCTTGATCTCCAAACACATTCTAATGTTTTAGTAAATATAACTCAAGCCCAAAGTGCAGCTGATCTTTTTTTCTCTGTTTTCTCTGTGGTGTTTTGGTTGTATGTCTGTTGGGTGGTAAACTTCTGAGTCTGTCAAGTGCACTGTCAAGTCTGTCAAGTAGCTCTGTTTTATTTTTATTTTTTGTCCTTTTAATTTTCCCAGTTTGGGGTAGATTTTTGCTCTTTTAATTTTCCCAGATCGAGATAGAGAGAAGCCTGTATTCAGACCATGAGCTTCGTGCTTTGGATGAAGCCCAGAAACTGGCAAAGAAGAAAAGCGACCTTTATGGTGAAGAAGAAGATGAGCAGAATATATTGCTGTTGCAGGATTTGGAAGACATGTGGGAGCAGAAATTCCTACAGTTCAAACCTGGAGCTCGAATAACAGGTTTGTGGTCTTTTCAGGCCAGTTAGAGGTAGAAAAGGGGGGTATTCTGGTTCCCAGACAAAGGATTCTTGCTTAACCCCTGCTTGTGTTTTAAGTAACAAATAATTTCAAATGATAGAACTTCTTTCACGTGGGAGAAAAAGAAATTCTTTTCCCTGTTCCTCACATCCACCCTAATATAATTTTTTCAAGGTCTGTTATTTTTGAGTGGGCTGTAAGGGTATTGGGATAGCCTTATCTGTTTCAGGTAAGCCTCAGGAATGTTATCTGGGTTTAACTCCTAGTTTGGGACTAAGAGTGGGGTAAATTAAGTGTTCCCCACTAGTTTCCTGTATTTTATCTGAAATCCCTCCCAAAGCAGGGCATTGAGTTCTTTTATTCTTATTTCACGATGAAGACTGAAGAACAGAGAAAGTAGGGGCTGGTTAAGTCAGTAACAGTGTCAAGACCGATGAAATAGTAGTGTCCGGGTATTGCTTCTTTTCCAGAGGCTCAAAGTACTTTGTGTTTGGCTCTTCAAAGGAGTTCAGCTTTTGGTTTCTTCTTGTTAAATTTTAGTTTCCTCAGGATTGTGAGACTGTGTCCTGAGAGAGGTCAGAGTTAGAGAGACGGGTCAGGCTTCTAATTTGATTATAAGTTCTTTGAGGGCAGAGGTTGTGGCTCTACCTTAAAGGAGGACTCTAAAACTCTAATCTTCTTGGTTCTGGCAGAACACAGTCCTCTTGTCTCCTGTGACCCCCTCTTTTCTTCACAGAAGCCGATGTAAAGAATGACCGAACCTCATTGCACCGGAAGCTAGACAGGAACCTCATTCTGTTGGTCAGAGAGAAGCTTGGAGACCAGGACGTTTGGATGCTGCCCCAGGCAGAGTGGCAGCCCGGGGAGACCCTCCGCCGAACAGCTGAACGAACCCTGGCCACGCTCTCAGGTGAGTTCTCTGCCTCCCTCTAAACCCCACAAGACACACTTCAGACTCAGCCTGAGGATTTGCAGGCTGGCTGTGGGCCTGGCTTTAAGGGTAGGAGGTTGGAAGGTTAATGGAAACTTTGATATTTATAAAATTTCAGCTAGGAAAAAATCTTAGATCAAGTGAGAGTTTTTGTGCCACTGAGATTTTTTTTTTCTTAAATATTTATTTATTTTGGCTGCGCCGGGTCTCAGTTGTGGCACGCGGGATCTTTAGTTGTGGCATGAGGGCTTCTTAGTTGCGGCATGCAGACTTCTTAGTTGCAGCACGCATGTGGGACCTAGCTCCCTGGCCAGGGATCAAACCCAGGCCCCCTGCCTTGGGAGCAGGGAGTCTTACCCATTGGACCACCAGCGAAGTCCTGGCACTGAGATTTTTAAATTTTATTTTATTTCTTTTAAACTATTTTCTTTTCTTTTTTTAAAAATAACATATTGGTTTTATTGATGGCAGAAGAAAAAATTCTTTCACTTGTAAAAGGTAGTTGCTTTATCTGGCTCCATATTTTTTCCCATTCTTTGTGTGGGTTGATTTTTTTTTTTTCCCCTAAAATCTGTTTTTCATTCTCCAAATAATAATATCCACAGTGGCTGCATTTTATTCTAAAGGGAAAGTAGGAGGTCTAGTCACTGGCTTGTTTCTAAACAAAGACTCTTGTCGTACTCGTTCTGAGCCCGGGGAGGTTGGTAAAGCTGCTGGGTTGGCTGAGTGGATCGTCTTGGCTGGCCATCATCTCCTCTATGAGGCTCAAGAGTTTGGCTGTAGATACTGTCTTCCTCCCATCTCCCTATTTGAATGGGCCTGATGTTGTTTAGTAGCGGCTTCTTCATAGTTCCTGTACTCAATGAATTAACAACTGCTGTCATACCTGAAGGATGGAGAGTTTCCGCTTCTAATCACTAAAACTTGTCTTCCCAACAGAGTGCAAAACATTTACCTTCTGGTTTCTACAGTTTCGCATTCTCCATAGGAGTAGGTGATTCTAGGACTTTTTTTTTGTTTAATTGGCCCAGATCTTCTTTGGGGCCTAGTATTGTAAAATATTTTGTCATTATAGGGTGTAGCTATGAGGGGTCCTGTTGGCTTAATAGATCCTACTCGCCTTCCCTTCAGGCATTTCTGTCTCTCCACTCAACACCAGTGATACTATGCGTTCCAGTGGGATTCTGGTAATCAATACTTACATTAAAAGGTGCTTCAGTTCTTATGACACTGAAAGCTTCATTATTTATTTTTCATGGTTTCTTGTCATAAAAATGATCAGGATTAGCTGTTTGGTTTTCTCTCTTTTTAAAAAAAATTAATTAATTAATTTTTTGGCTATGTTGGGTCTTCGTTGCTGTGTGTGGGCTTTCTCTAGTTGCGGTGAGCGGGGGCTACTCTTCGTTGTGGTGTGCGGGCTTCTCATTGTGGTGGCTTCTCTTGTTGTGGAGCACGGGCTCTAGGCACGTGTGCTCAGTAGTTGTGGCATGCGGGCTCAGTAGTTGTGGCACACGGGCTTAGTTGCTCTGCGGCATGTGGAATCTTCCTGGACCAGGGCTTGAACCTGTGTGCCCTGCATTGGCAGGCGGATTCTTAACCACTATGCCACCAGGGAAGTCCCTGGTTTTCTCTTTTCCTACATTTTTGATTCTTATAATTTATGGATTCTTCGGGAAGTGGATTTTTTTTTTTGTGCCTCTGCGTAGTATGAATCTTTTGCTTTGTACAGTTACTCCCCCTCCCCCCCCCTTTTTTTTTTAAAGCAGCATTGTTGTGCTAAGAACTTAGAGGATATGGAATTTCTTTAGTTCTGTTGCATCTAGAATATGGTCTATCCACACTTGATTTTCTCCTCAGCTCATACTTCAGATCCTGAAGAAGTACTCAGTTTTGCAGAACCTGTTTCTAGGTAACCCACTGCCTTCTAAAATTGACTTTGAATTTTGGGTCTCTTTGAAAATGCGATTTTTCATTTCTTGGCCATCTGGTATCATCTTGAGGAAGATACCTTGGTTGGTTATCATCTTTTGCTCCATTTTGTTCAGTATTTGACAATCTGTGTTATCCCTGACAGACCTGTGATTTAGGTTCTACCCCAGAGCCCAGTGCAGAGGCAGCCAACTGAAAAACACCCCGACTTTCTATGAAAGAGGCTTGTTTGTTTAACATAAAGCATCGGTCTGGGGGAGCAGGCATCCAATTCAGCACACATCTGGGGGCCTGTGGAAATATCCTGTGGGGACAGAGGCTGGCAGATGCCGTCCCTGTGCTCTCCCTCACCCCCACAGAGATTTTAAATTTTATTACATTCAAAATTGATGTTCCTGCCAGTCTCTCAGCCTGCTTCTCTTTTTGTCCTTGCAGGCTTGCTTATTGGCATCACCACTTACCCATTCACCCAACTAGAACCCTCAGAGTTATCCTTGACCTCATTGCAATATCCATAAGTTCTTGAGTCCTATCTAGTCTGTTCTAAATAGTCCCCTCTTTATTCCTGCAGCTTTTCTGGGAGCCTTTTCACTTCTCACTAGTCCAGATTTTCTCAACCTTGGCATTATTGAAATTTGAGGAGGGATAATTCTTTGTGGGGGCTTCTGTGCTTTGTAGGCTGTTTAGCAACATCTCTGGCCTCTACCTGCTAGATGCCAGTAGCACTAACCCATCCACACTCCCACTAGTGTGACAACCAAAAATGTCTCTCGACACTGCCAGACATTACGTGGGGAGTGGAATTACAGTGGTTGAGAACCGCTACACTGGACTATTGAGGTAGATGCCAAGTGAGTTCCCCCTTGCTTTTGTGTTGTCCTCTTCAGTGCTGCCAGAATGAGCCTTCTAAAACACAAATCCCTTGTCACTTCTCTGCCTCAAATTCTTGAAAGATTCCCCATAAAAGCAGACTTTCAAGCAGGGCCTACAAATCCTTTTTGCTCTTGTCCTGAGCTCATCAGTATTCCATCTTGCCACTCATTAATGTATATTCCAAGTTCTAACCTAGCAAACCTTTTGCATCCCATGAATAATGTGATTTTTCATACGTCCCTGTTTTGGGACCTGCTGGTCCCTGACTGGAATGCTTTACTCCTCCCTAGTCTGACTGCTCAGTACATTCTACCTTCTGTGGTGGAACCTTCTGGGTAGAGAGAGCTACTCCTCCCTGTAGGCTCTCATAGCACTTGTGTGTGCCCTTACTCAGTTTATGCAGCAAACATTTACTCTCTGCCTACCATTTGCTGGACGCTCTCCAGGCAGTGGGGTCACAGTGATGAACAGAACACTACCCATGCTTCCTGGGAGCTTATGTCCTAGTGGAGAAGACGCTCTTCACGTATTCCATTGCCGTTTAATTGTTTATTAACACGTTGTCCCTCCCCAGCCAGAATTCTGACTCCCTTGAAAATATGGATACTGTCTATCCCTCTCAGTCATCCCAACTCTCAGCAAAGTATCTGGCACATAGTAGGTACTTGCTGAATGTTTATTGAGTAAATGATCTGGTTGTATAAGTGCACAGCCACTTTTCTGGCTCTGCCACCAGCGTAAGTACCTGCTAATGAAATGTCAGCAGCCAGTGTGCACCCCCTTGATCCTTTCCTGAGAGTGACCTGTGTGGCCTGCAGGAGAGGGAGCAAGACAGAATGGAATGGGAGGGGCTTTTGCTGCGTTCTCGGTTTCCTTAGCCATCACACAAGAGTTGGCAGCTGGGTTTCTTGCCAGGATCATTGGACTCAGATGCTTAGCTTCCCTTGGTCAGTCATTCATGTTCACGACTGGTGCTCAGCTCCACCTGCTGTGCACCACGTGGAAAGGGGCTCCCCTTGGCACCACGCTTTCCTCCTTTGAACATTCCCGTTGCCATAAATAAGTGTGAAAGGATATACTAGTATTTTATAGGTGCATATAAAATATGTTGATTTATTTCAAATTCATTAAAATCGTAAATAAAATAATTAAAATGGCAAAGAAAAGCTCAAGCAGTATAAAAGTATAAATATAAAACAGTCAAAGTCTATTCTTTTCCTCCCCTTTGGTGCACTTCCCGAGTAGTTCTGCAAGGTGGAATTCCTAGAGGTGGAATTAATGGTCAAGGATGGACACATTTACATTTTTGATAGGTGCCACCCAAGTGTCCTTCAGAATGTACACAGCATGTGACATTTTCAGGAGTTGGGTATAGGAGTGCCTGTTTGTCTAGACCTCACCAACATGTGAAATAGTCTCTCTTTAAAATTTTTGCCTGTCCAATCAGTAAAAAAAAAAATGATCTCTTTTGGATTAGCAGTTTCCTGATTGATAATTGATCATCTTTTCATATATTCATATGTTTCATATGGCTATTTGTATTTCTTCTTCTATGAACCGCCTGTTCAGATTCTTTGCTCATGTTTGTAATGAACTGTTTTTTTTTCTTTTTGATTTAATTACGTTTATCCATTTCCCCAGATTATAGAAAAGTAATATGTATTCATTGAATTAAGTGGAAAATACAGAAAAGTATAAAGAAACATGCCAGCATTATTCCACCACCCACAGATCCCCACTGCTGACATTTTGTATCATAGGTAATTTCACATAATATGTGAATTCCTCATCTAATGCTGATGCTGTTGTTATTGTTCGTAATATTGAGAAAAGCAGTTCATTGTATATGGTGAAAAACTATCAAACAGTGTCTGCTAAATGTAGTATAAGAAGTAATAAGTAATTTTCCCATCTTAGAGGCAATCACCATGAACACTTTGTGTATCCTTTTAGAAACTGCAAGCACATACATATTTTATCTGTTCCTTTTTTCCACACAGTGGGATATACATGGTTACATACCTTCCTTTCTCTTCTTATACACAGCTTTTAAGCATATCTCTATATCAGCAGGTGAAGACATATCTTTACACTTTCAACGCCAGTGTAATACTTCATACATGTATGTACTGCAGTTTGTTTAACCAGTGTATCGCTTTTACAAGCAAAGCTGCGGTGAACATCTGTGTACACTCCTCTGTGCTCACATGGGCAAATAACTATATCCAGGAGGATGAATTCTAGAAGCAGAGTTGCTAAATCAAAGGGTTTGTATAATTAAAATTGGTATCTCTTGCCAAATATAGCACTTGTACTAATTACACTCCCACAGTATGTTTGAGAGATCCCAGTTTTCCCTTATCCTTGACAAGCAGTGTACAGCTCAAAGTTTTTTTTTAAATTAAATTAATTTACTTATTTTTTTATTGGGGTATAGTTGTTTTACAGTGTTGTGTTAGTTTCTGCTGTACAGCGAATTGGAGTTCCCTGTGCTACACAGAAGATTCTCATTAGTTGTCTATTTTATACATATTAGTGTATATATATGTCAGTCCCAATCTCCCAATACATCCCACTCCTCCTTTCTCCCCTCGGTGTCCATACGTCTGTTCTCTACATCTGTGTCTCTATCTCTGCCTTGTAAACTGGTTCATCTGTACCATTTTTCTAGATTCCACATATATGTGTTAATATATGATATTTGTTTTTCTCTTTCTGGCTTATTTCACTCTGTATGACAGTCTCTAGGTCCATCCACGTCTCTACAAATGACCCAATTTCGTTACTTTTAATGGCTGAGTAATATTCCATTGTATATATGTACCACATCTTCTTTATCCATTCGCCTGTCAGTGGACATTTAGGTTGCTTCCATGACCTGGCTATTATAAATAGTGCTGCAGTGAACATTGGGGTGCATGTGTCTTTTGGTATTGTGGTTTTCTCTGGGTATATGCCCAGTAGTGGGATTGCTGGGTCATATGGTAATTCTGTTTTTAGTTTTTTAAGGAACCTCCATACTGTTTTCCGTAGTGGCTATATCAATTTACATTCCCACCAGCAGTGCAAGAGGCTTCCCTTTTCTCCACACCCTCTCCGGCATTTATTGTTTGTAGATTTTTTCATGATGGGCATTCTAACCTGTGTGAGGTGATACCTCATTGTAGTTTTGATTTGCATTTCTCTAATTATTAGTGATGTTGCAGCTCAAAGTTTTTGAACTTCGGTAATAATGATGTGTTTTACACATCAAATAGAAAATAAATTTGTATTTCTTGAATTATTAAGACTGAGCATCTTTTAATGAGTTTATAGTTCGTTGATAGCTATTTTCATGTGACCTTCTTGTTCATATGCATGGTTCATTTTTCTTTTAGAGTTGTTTTTTTCCTCATTGATTTCTAAGTACTACTTATACCTTAAGATATTCCTTTGTTGAATGTGTTGAAAATATTTTTCCTAGTTTGTCATTTTGTCTGTGACTTTTGTATGCTTCGTTTTTCCTTGCAGAAAGATTTTAATTTTTATGTAGATAAATGTTTTTTCTGTTTTGGATTTTTGAATTTTGTGTCTTGGTTAGGAATTCCCCTCTCAAAAATGATACAGAAAATATCCCACATTTTTTTTTTATGGTACTCTTATGGTTTCTTTTTTCTTTGTGAAAAATTTTTAAATACAGAAAAATTCAGAAAATATTAAACCTCTATGAAACCATCAATCCAGAATGAACAAACCATTCATGAAAATTTTAACTTACTGTTAAATCTTTGACCTATATGGTGTCAATTTTAATGTGAGGAGTGAGGTTGGGATCCAGCTTTATTTTTTCCTTTTAGCTAGCCCATTCTCCCAATGCCATTTAGTAATTAATCCATCATTTTCCCATCCTTTGAAATGCTGGGTTGGGGTTATTAACCCATTGTTGTAGATTGCAGATGTTGTCTGTCCATCTGTCTTTGCCTTTTACCTTTGGTTTTCACCCTGCAGCAGTCAAATTGGGTCCTTTTTCTACTTTCCACATGACATTGCGTTTAAAAGCCTGACAAGAGAGAGGCATGGGCATATATACACTACCAAACGTAAGGTAGATAGCTAGTGGGAAGCAGCCGCATAGCACAGGGAGATCAGCTTGGTGCTTCGTGACCGCCTGGAGGGGTGGGAGGGAGGGAGACGCAAGAGGGAAGAGATATGGGAACGTATGTATATATATAACTGATTCATTTTGTTGTAAAGCAGAAACTAACACACCATTGTAAAGCAATTATACTCCAATAAAGATGTTAAAAAAAAAAAAAAGCCTGACGAACTTTGCTTTACAGATACCAAGTGTCTTGGTCCTTTATCAACAGATGGTGACAGGGCTGAGTCTAGAAGCTCGGTGCTCTGACTCCCAGGTAGTGATATTTGGGCTGCATTGCTGACTTCAGTCTGAGAGCAGTAGCTTGGCACGAGGAATGGACTCAGTGAATCTGGAGCCTATGGGCCAGGAACCTTTGGATTGAGAGGAGACAAGTGTCTTCAGGAATGACCCTAGTTCTCACTCTCAGGGATTGCTTTTACCTCAGGCTGGAAGTGGCTCTCGCAGAGACCCCCAATGATTTCGGGCGCCATAGTAAACAGGTGGGTGTATCCTGATCTTCCGATTCTGTTCCCCCCTTCTCAGAGAACAACATGGAAGCCAAGTTCCTGGGAAATGCACCCTGTGGCCACTACAAGTTCAAGTTCCCCCAGGCAATGCGGAAAGAGAGCAGCCTTGGGGCCAAAATATTCTTCTTCAAAGCACTGCTGCTAACTGGAGACTTTCTCGAGGCTGGGAAGAAGGGCCATCATGTGTGGGTCAGTAAGGAGGAGCTGGGTGACTATTTGAAACCAAAATACCTGGCCCAGGTTAGGAGGTTTCTCTTGGACCTCTGATGGACAATGCCCAGACAGGTCTGCAATCGGGCCTCAGGACGTTGGGTTGCCTCTTCTCTGTAGGGAATATCAAGCAGCAAACTAAATTCTGAGAAATAAACAAGTTTATCATTGTGTGGGTCTCTGTTGATTTGTTCTTTGAGGACTACTGTCTTCTTTCTGTCAAGAGAGAACTGTCTTTTAGGGTGCCTTTCCCTTTTTTTCCCATGCTCATAATTGAGTAGGATTGTATTACTTTGTAGTGAATCATCTGGCTTCATGGACCCAGGAAGAAAGAATGGAAGGAAGTGAATCAGCCTTCTAAAAGCCTTGAGTTCTGTGAAAGCTTCTAGGCCCCTGAAAAAAAAAAACCTACTGCTATGTAGTTTCCATTTTCTGTTTTGTATTTCTCTCCCTTTCTACTTGATATGAGAATGTATCAATCTAGCCTAGGAAATGATTCCTTCCTTGTTTCCTTTGCTTTGCTTTGCTTTCCTTCCCTTCCCTTCCCTTCCCTTCCTCCCTCCTTCTCTCCCTTCCTATTTTCATTCATTCTTTTTTTTTAAAGCATTTTATATTTAAACAGAATATAATCACTTCTTACATGTTTTGAAACAGTCATGTGAAATAAGCAGGGTCAGCCTGTTATCTCCCATTTTAGAAAAGGTGAGTGGGTGTCGTGGCCAGGTGTGATTGGTTGAGAGTCTTACTGCAGGTCACTGATGGTGCAGGAGGAGACTGCTGATCTCTTGCCTCTGGGTCGGGGCTTTTGACCCTTCACCAGGTTGCTTGGGTCACCGCTGGGCCCGGTGCCTGGCACAATGGAGGGCACTCAGTGAGCATTTGCTAAAATGAGGGAAAGGGAGGGAGGGTCTCAGGCATGCTTCTTTCTGCCCAGAATAGTGGTTCCAGTAGCAAGACTGCAGTCCTGGATCCTATCAAACTTCCTGGTTTCCCCTCAGAACTTCTTCTGGGTTAAACAGTCTGGCCTCTAGCAAATTAATTGCACAAAAGAGGGAGTCCTTGGAACCTCTGATTTATAACCAGTTGGTCAGAAGCACAAGTGACCACTTGGACTTGTGGTTGACACCTAAGGGGGGAGAGGAGGAGTCTGGTAGGATGGAGCCCTTAACCTGTGGGAGCCAATGCTTTCTTCAGGTAGATAGTGTCAAAATTGAGTTGAATTGTAGGACATCTAGCTGGTGTCACAGAATTGCTTGGTGTGGAGTTGATACCAGAATCTTAATGGCCATTCATAAGATGGTCTGTTTTGTTGCAGGGTTGTTTCTTTAAAGGGAAATAGCATATATAAAATTGGTAAGTAGAGAAATGGTGTCAGGATAACTTGGAATTAGGTTCCTTCCTGTGAGGTTTTCCCCAGACTTTAATATTTTGAAGAGATCAGGGAAAGAAGGATAGAATACCTTAAGAAAAAAGCTGAAAATTGCGTAGAAGTGACTTTCTTTATTGCAAGTAGTGGCTAGTTTGGTAGCTTCAAGACTCACCACTAGCTTTTCCACTATGTTAGGCTGTCTGGGGAAACTGAGTGGAAAGGAAGACCACGGCCCACCCCCGCAATCCTGCTTTGTTTTACAAAACTGATGAAGAAGGCTCTGTCCTGGATCACATTTTTGATTTTGATGGAACTAGTCTCTGCTAGGACCTGCATCTCAAAGACCCTACATCTCAGGAAGAAAAGAACCCTAGGATTTCAGGCTGTAAGGGACCAGTGTACATGCCAGTGGAGGTTTAACTGTGTTAGCATCATATGGGGCTGGATTCTGTTTTGTTAGCACCCTGGCTGCAAAATTCTGGAGGTTTTGAGTGGTCTGCCCCAATCCCCTTTCTCCAGAAGCCCTGTTATTTGCGGAGTGTGATTTTGCAGAATGCACGTGTTTTTTGGCATTATAGTAGAAATGACCGCATATGCTGAGTGCCAACCTGAATTGTCCATTGGCTGCCAAGCATAACCAAAAAACGATTTCTAGTGTGTCCTTGGAGGAAGGATTGCCATGGAACAAAGTAAAAGGTGATGATCTCTGTATTTTAAGGGATGTCCTTAAAGAAAACAGTGAGAGGAGGAAGGAATATTGTGTGTGATGTGGGTGTTAGGAGTTGCAATTTGAGGTGTGTTTGTGTGCTCTAAGAAGAGAAATGCTGCTGCTGCTGCTGCGTGTGTGTGTGTGTATATGTGTGTGTGTGTGTAACCTGAAAAACAGACCTTCTCACTAGAAGTCTCCTCCAGAAGTTTAGCCCTCACCTGGTCATTTTCTTCCCCAATGATTTCCAGTCACAAGTTTTTCCCCTTTGCGGGGACTATGGAGAAAATATCACTTTTATAAACTTGTTTTCCTGATAACAGATCCTCAAGAGTCACCTCCTGCTAGGCCATTTCTGCACCTTGAACATGTCTCTACACATAGCACTTGATAGGACAATGGTCTGGCTCCCACACCTAACTGAACTTCCAAATCCTAGGGCAGGGCCTGCCTCATAGCCATACACAGACATATTCAAGTGAATCAGCTTCTTTCCCTGTAAGCGCTGAACTTGGAAATCAGAAAACCTGGGTTTGAATTTGTTTTATGACCTTAGGCAAATTACACCTACTGTCACTATTTACAACAGTGGAATGACCCCTGAGTGCCAGGTACTGGGGCTGGAGCCTGTACCTACAATGTACATTTCTATTTAAAACAGCAGGGCAAACATTGTTATTCCTGTTTTATAGATGAGAAAATAAACTCAAAGAGGTTAGTTAACTTGCTTAGGGTTACTCTCTAGTAATTTGAACCCAGATCTGTGTATAAAACTAGCCCTTAACCTTTCTTAATTTTTGTCATCTGTAAGATGAAGATGAAACTGTTTCTCAGGTAATGTGATAATTTATGTAAGAGTACTTAGCACCATGCATGGCTTATTATAAACACTCAGTAAATGTTTCCCTCCTTCTGACATATTTAGGCTGCTAAATTCTCCGGAGTTCAGCTGTATCATCTTTAGCTTTTGCAACTCCCATTCTCACCTTTTTCAGGTTATACATGTGACAGCCAAGCATTTCTGACCCATTTGGAGAGGAACATGGGTAATTTGGACATTGATGGATTCCAGTCAGCCCATCTCAGAGTGAGTGGATGGCAGGTCAGTCCCATAACCACATCCATCTGGCTGGGCATGATTCCCACCCTGGGCCAGGAAGTCCAGAGCTACTGTTAGGCACAGGCTTGGGGGCACTAAAACCAGAATGGACTGGCTGACCCATTCCGTTACCCCAGCAGGGGGAAAAGGAGCACAGTGGAAGGGTCAGCAACCCAATTATTAAGAGCTCACAGGTCACTAAGCTGCAAGCACACACAGCAAGTTAAAGCCTGTTTGCCTGCAATCTTAGGGCAGCCTCGGCCCCCAGCCCTTCTCTGCTTTATTTCCTAGAAGCCTGGATTATAGCCAGTCACTTCAGGCCGTCAGTCACTTCCCACCTGCCTTGGAATGTCAGTGCTTAAACCACAGGACATGAAGGAGGAAACTGTTCTTGTCCTTGCTTCCAGAAGTATCTAGAATAGGTGCCTCTGTAAAGACTCAGGGATGGGTCCAGACAGTGAGTCACTGCTGCAGCTGAGAGGCTGGCACTGGGAGGGGAGGCCATTGCTAGCCCACAGCAAGGAACACACACACACACACACACACACACACACACACACTCACACACACACACACACACACACGCACACACACACACACACACACACTCTGTCTCTCTCTCTCCCTCCCTCCCTCCCTCTCTCCCTCTCTCCCTGCCCCAAGCCATCCTCCAATGCTCCAGGGGAGCCAGCAACGTGTTTTGTTCAGCTAGCTGCTGAGTGGCCCCAGGTTCTCTTTGGGCCCAGGAGGGAGAAAATGGCCCTAATACAGTTACATGAGGACCACTGAGTGTAGGGCTCTTTGAGGATGACAGGACTAGTAGTTAAAGTTGAGAACACCCCGGGACTAGGGGCCTTGGGAGGACACGTAAGGAAGCCTTGGGGTGGCAGAGCTGAGAAGAGGGGAGGGGACGCCCTCAGAATAAGAAGAAGGCTGGAGGCGGAGGGGGTAAGGCGGGGCTTCAGGACGGGTAAGATGGTCTCTTATGCACGGGCACCACGAGGTGGCAGGATTTACCTGACAACCACTTTGTCTCCTGCAGCCTCACCAGGCCTGGCCTTAGGCCGCTGCCTTGGAGAAGCTTCTTTTCCCAGGCTCCGCAGAGCCTTCGGTGCCCTGTCCTCTGGGGTGAGACATGCACTGGCCAGGACAGATGCCGGGGGTGTTCGCATACTCTGCTTCTCTTGATTCTCGTGTTAGTCCTGTGTGGCAGCTTTTACTTTCGCCGTGTTTTGATCAGCCGACAAGCTTGGGGAGGTGAGGGGACTCTGTGAAGGTCCCATAGCCAGCGTGCAGTGGAGCCAGGATTTGAACCCAGAGCTGTGTGATTCTAAAGCCACCACTGCCCGGTGCTACCTGGACAATTACCTTTGTGTCAGAATTCCCACACCTGTTATCAAGGGGCAACCTATTGCAGGCCCATGGACCCCTGGAAAGGCCTGAACGGGGGCAATTTGGGAGAACATGAAGAGGATTTGGAGTGGAGAACAATGGAGACTAAAGAGATTGAAGATGTTGAACTTGAAGGAGATTCAGAATCACACTCAGCATTATGAGATGCTCACATAAAGGTAGGCATTCGGGACACAGTGGAGTTGCCTCACCCATCTCAGGCTCGTTCCAGAGCAGGAGCCCTGGGAGCAGTAAGCTCATCAACAGTGGATGGAAATGCCTGCACTATTGGCAGATTATTGGTCTCCCCTTTAAAAGTTGCAGTATAATAGTTTGAGTTCATAAGAGTATGATGGGATTCTATGGATTCATTTGGTTCCCAGTTGTTTCTGTAGCTCCCAGTATACTCCCATCGGCAGGAGCTAATTATCAAACAATGAAGCTTATACCCAAATAACCAATATACCCAAAGGAGGCTTGGCCTCAAAGGTGACAAATTAACATTTTTTATAAGGTGAGAGATTTGCATTTTAGGAACGTTCCAAGTCAAGCTAGTGATGAGAGTGATTAAGTGATTAAAGTTGGGTAATTCTAGCCTCAGCCAATAAGAATAAGTGATGATTGTAGTGGTGAGTGTAGATTTTATGTATGGCATACAAACCAACTGAAGGCAGGTCCTGAAACTTCATTGCACTGTGGCTGCGTCAATAAAATAAGAATTTAACTTTTTTTCTTTTCTTTTTTTAAAGAGTATTATTTTTTAAGATGACTGCTTTGAAGCAGGTGACACTCATTTGGATGGAAAAGTATGTTTGCTAAAGAAGTACGTTTCTTTTAGTCACACCTCGTATACAACCTTCTCTGAACATCATCCTCATAGCCATTTTGTGTCTATAGGCGAGAATGAAAAGTTTTGATTACATATCTGTCCCCAACGAAGACACGTGGCCCCATCTTCTCCCATGTCCATAGAGAACATCTCTGTGCACTTCCGTTCTCCCATCCCCACTTCTCACTAGTCTCTCACACACATCCTTACACATCATGTCACACGCCTGTGAACATTCACATCACACAGCTTTGAGCATGCACAGCACACATCCACCTCCTTGAACATTCACAGGATACACACACCCCCCCCAAGAGCTTTAAATATTTTCATCACATATACACATACCTTTGAATGTTCACATCACGCACAAACGCTTGGATGCTTGCTCCCATCACACTCTTATACAAAGCCCTGAAATCCATCTGATACATATGTACCCTTGAACAGTCACACTGAAACACACACTGCACATTCTGCAAGCACACGCCTTTGAAACTGATAGCAGAATACACATGCAGATTCTTGCACGTTCACATCACACACAGACACTTGAAGATTCACCTCACGTGCTGTTCGCAGTGCAGGTCATTTGCCTGTTGCTCTCAGATTTATCCCCTGCCCTTCCCCTGCTCTGCAGTGTGTGTGTTTGTGTGTGTGTGTGTGTGTGTGTGTGTGTGTGTGTCTGTGTGTTGAGGGGGGTGCTGACCCCTGAAAATGACATTTTCCAAGCTTTCTTGCCACTGGATTCCAGTTGGGTTTGGCCAATAAGAGTTACCAGTGAAAGGTGGGAGGGTGAAGGGAGAAGCCAGGTATTTCTCCTCCTTCTTTGCTTGAGTGGCCTTCCCAGCATCCCTCTGTGGTCCCGTCTCCCGCTAGCAGACTTATTCATGATTCCAGTTCTTGCAAGATGGCAAGGGTCCAGGCAACACCACCTCTTTGCTCTGTCCCTCCAGCTCTAGGGGTGGTGGTGGCTTCTACTCTTGCTAATCTCTGCGTTGCTTCATCATCCTCTGTTTTTGTTTTCCATACTTTCCAACACTTCTGTAACTGTTTTTCTGTATTAAATTCCCTCTTCTGAACTACCTGGAATGGGTGACTTTTCCCTAACCGGACCCTGACTTCTGCTTCTCTAACACCCACCCTTTAAAATATTCCCATCCCTGACCGACACTTCCTCCAGCGGTGCTCAGGTCTTTGTTGGATGGAATCCTGGTGCAGAGTAGGTGTTCAGTACCTGTTGGAAGTGTGAGTACAGTGCCTCCTTCCCTGTGCCAGGATTTTTCTGGGACAGAGCTTGCTGGACCCCGGGATTAGATGGCTCAGGGGCACATCCTCTCTAGATGGACCACAAATGATGACAGTGAGCGCAGCCTCACGAGGGTCCAGGCCATCTCAGACGGAGCCCATTTGGAGAACGGAGGGTAAATGGCCTTCAGCTGAGTCGTGGGAGCTTTCGTGGAGCCTCACGATTTTGCATCACGGGGCCAGACGTGGTTTCAGAAGCAAGGGGACTCTCAGCGCCGGAGATAAATAGGGAAGAATGGGAGTGTCTGTCCCTCACGACTTGGGTGCACCTGTTGTCTGAGCAATGCCCCCAAATCTAAATTCCTAGTTGTGAAACTGACTTGGGCAAGCTGTTCCTTATCTCAGTTCTTGCTTATAGAATCATGAGGGACCATGACCCATCACTTATTCACGTTTATAAAATGTCTAAGGAACTATTTGGTCTTGAACAAGTAATATGCCCCCATGTGGGCCTCGGTTTTCTCATCTGCAGCCTTAGGAAGTTGGCTTCGCAATGCTGGTGGGCGTTGCCTTGGGTTGGTGATTGGTGGTCAGGGTGGGTCCTAAGCAGTACATAAATCATCCACAGGGAGGCGCCACACACAAAGACATATACAGCCCCAGACACCCCAGGCCAAAAGCTGTGCGGCCCACGGAGTCAGAAAGCCCACGTTCCTCTTCCCCAGAGCCTCCCTGCATGCCAGTGCCTCTGAGTGGCCCCCTGCCTGTTACAAACTGAGTTAAAGCATTGGAGATGACTGCAAATATGGAAGGATAGGGTGAGGCAGAAGTCACCAAGTCATTAACACATTAGGATTACTATAGCTCATAGGATTAAACAGAAGCATGAAGAGGGTGTGGGCACTCAGGACAGGTAAAATTTGAAAGGGAAGACAGAGCCAGGAGAGAAAAAGTATTAACACCAACATCCAAGCATTTTCACACATATTTGATTCAGTTTAATGTAGCTTTACTTCGAGCTGACTGATACGCTATATTCTCCCTGTAGTCCAGTGTCCTAAATTTATGTGATTTTTATAGTGTGCTCGAGGAAAGCAGCACACTATAGGTAGGTAGGTATCCCTAATTGACAGGTGCAGGGAACCAGAAGCTGGGGAAGCGGAGTGGCATGGCCCTTGCCACACACCGAGTAAGCGGCAGAGCTGGGACTTAGATCAGTGTCCCCATGAGCCATGAAGGATACCCCTGGGTACTTGAAACAGTCAGTAGGGTGGGCACCCGCCTCAGGGTGGTTTGGGTGATTCTGTCAGCTGCGACAGGGAGACGGTGCTGACCAGGTCACACATGGCAGCAGGTGAAATGGGTGAGCCCCTCAAATCACCTGTGCTTCTACTTCCTCTCTTTACGTTTGGGGTAACGAGGCCTAGAGATGGAGGGTCTCTTATCTCAGGCCTTATACGGAGCCAGAGGCAAAGGTAGGAGACCCAGGGAGTCCTGACTCCCACCCCCAGGCTTTTTCCCAGATGCCCTGTGCAGGCTGCCTGGCTCCAGTGTGAGAGCTGGTGCCTTCTGGAAGCCTCAGGAACTCTGCTCCAGCTCACAAACACCAGGCTCTGAGGAGCCAGCACGGCCCTGGGGAGAGCCTCTCCTCGGGCCCCTGGCAGGGCTCCTTGGCCCTCATAACCCCCACCCAGTAGAGCAGGGATTACTCAGCATACCAGGGTCTGTGGAGGTAGGGAGAGCTGGGCTCTTCGCAAGACTTTCCCTGGGATTACAGGATAATGCATGTGAAGGAACATTCACTCATCCAAGTTATGGGTTATGTGGAAATCAAATTGTAGTAATCTCCCTTGCTATCTGGTCTCGGCACTGCTAGCCAGGACCTCCCAGAGGTCTTCTCAGACCCTGAGCAGGGCTGGGGCCAGGGCTGGATGTGCTTGTTGTGCCTGGGGCCAGGCCAGGATTTTCCAAGGGTCCTGGAAGGGTTTCTACCCCCAGTACCAGAGAGAGGAAGGCAGGGCAGGGCAGCTGTAGCTCAAGCAGGGATGTGGAAACCCATTCCTTACCAATGCTACTACATATGGACAGTCCACCTGCTCTTGTAATGAAAACTCAAACTTGCATTTTAGAAGGTCTCATTAGGCACATTTCTGGGGTTGGGATGGTGGGAGGAGAATTTTTCTCAAGATTAGATGCAAAGATCTCCCATCCTCCATAAGAAGTCTAGCCGAAGAGGTAGAGTGTGCTTTTGAAGCCCAGGCCTTTCCTGCCTCCAAGGAATGGGAAGTCAGGTTTTCTGTAGCTAGTAATTTGGGCTCTGCTTTCATGGCTGACAGAAAGCCCATAGCCCACTGAAACATTTGAGGGAGGAAGACAAGAGGCAGGACAGTGTCATGTAAGGGAGAAGCATGTGGACTCTGGCTCCAGATGGCCAAGTTTGAACTCAGCTCTGCCCCCTGGTAGCTGTGTGATCTTGGGCAAGTCATTTGACCTCTCTGTGCCTCATCTGCAAAATGGGGATACACATGGAACATACCTTGTGGGGTAGCTGTGAGGATCAAATGAGTGTGTATATTAAAGCACTTAGAAGATTGCCTGGCACCAGGGTCCCGAGTCCAGAGACTGTCCTGTGTGTGGGGTTGTGGCTGATATTTAGTCGGTGCCAGCAGTGTGCTGGTGAACAGGTTCTTGGAGGTGGTGGGCAGTGGGGAGAGAGTGCTGTTTTGTAGCATTTGCCAATTTCCATGGTGTTAACACTCCCACCATGGCTGGTTTTGAGCCACTACTGTGGTGCCACTAAATGAGGGATAGGGAAGAGGTGCTCATAGTTGGCTCTCAGGAGTTGGTGTGATCTGGTTTCAGCACAGTTCTGGTCCATTACTACTGGTGTGATAAGGCTGCTTAATAAATATTAAAATTTTTCGTACTGGTTGGTAAATAGCCACTGCCTCAAGAGTTCTCCTACTGTTCCGTTGACCCTGGCCTCCCCTCATGATCCTCCCAGAGCTCCCACTGGTCCTTTAACTAAAAGAGTTATGAGGACCCTGCCCCTGTGATTTGGCCAGTATCAGTTCTGATGTGCCAGACCAGTAGATAAATTATTTGGGTATCACAGGTCTATAGACTAGAAGTATCAGGCCAGTAAGCTGAGTGACCATGGCTTGTGGACATGATGCCTGGCCCACCACTGTTGGCTACCTTGGGAGGCCCCATCCCCAGAGTGTTCCCCAGCACAGCCATAAGACAAAGATGGAGCCCTGCATCTATCTGGAGGTTGAACAGGGGCAATAGTGTACATCTCTGTTAATGTAGAGTTTGCACATGATTTGCTTCAGTGATTTAAAAAATGTAATCAATATGACCTGCTTCGCCAGCTTGGAATGCAAATACCATCACATTTCTTTTATTCCTTCAGTTGATTGCTTGAACAATCTTTATTATTCGGAAGATCATGGTCTCTCTTTTGAGGCTTCCTGCCCCTTGAATCGTTGGCTAAGTATGAAGGAGAAGACCTACTTCCAAATGCCAGGCAGAAAGACAACTAGAGTCTGACTAGTCCACTCCCTGGCTGTCTTGGTGGGTGGCTGCTGTGGCGCCCTCACTCAGGACTCCCAGCTTGACCCATGTGCCAAGGTGGTTGGATCTGGTTGGAGCCAGGCAGGTAGCAGAAATGAGTGTGATGAGTTGTATGTAGGTGAAAATAGAGAGTGGTGGCGTCTGTGGTGAAGTGGCACGTGCATTCCCCCAGCCAAATGTGGCCAAATGTGGGCCCTGTGTTGCCAAATTTTCTCATTTTTTCAAAAGAAAGAGGGTATATGTGGAGTTGTATTTTTGAGGCATAATTTAAATACAATAAAATATATAAATCCTAATGATTTTTTACATATGTATACATTTTACATACGTAACCACCATCCATATAAAGATATGGAACATTTCCATCTCTCAGAAAGTTCTGTTGTGCTTCTTTCTAAGTCAGTAGCTACCCCTCCCTCCCCAAAGGTAACCACTGACCTCTATATCCATAAGTGAGCTATGTCTGATCTTGAACTTCTTATGATTAACATCTTACAGTATGTATTCTTTTGAGTCTGGCTTCTTTTGTTCAGTACAGTACTCTTGAGATTTGCCATCTGGCATGTTATCAGTAGTTCATTCCTTTTTATTGCTGAGTACTACCAAATACCACAATTTGTTTACCCATGCTCCCTTTGAGGGATATTTGGATTGTTTTTACTTCTTGGCTATTGTGAGTACAGGTGTTATGAGCCTTCATGTGTAAGTCTTTTTTCCTGGACATACGCACTCATTTATCTTGGGGATATATATAGCATATATACTATATACTATATACACACATTGGAGTAGTATTGCTGGGCCATGGTATAAGTCTTTGAAACTTTATTAGACATGGACAGTTTTCCATAGAGGTTATGTCAGTTTACATTCTCACCAGCAATGTGTGAGAGCTCTAGTGGCTCTATATCCTCACCAGCACTTTCAACCATTCTAGTGGGTGTGTAGTGGTATCTCATTGTGGTTTCAATTTGTATATCCCAATGAATAATGATACTGAGCACCTTTACATATATCTATTGCCCATTCAGTATTTTCTTTTGTGGTGTTCCTTTTCAACTCCTTGCCCTCTTTTAAAAATTGGGGTGCCTTATTTATGTAATACATATGATATATATATAATATATATATATACATATATATATTCTCTGTTTTTTATGTATTCTGAACACAAGTCCTTTGTCAGATATGTGTGCTGTGAATATTTTCTCCCAGTCTGTGGCTTGCCTTTTCACTTTCTTGGTGGTGCTGTTATTTTTTTCCTTAAATGTTTGGTAGAATCCATCAGTGAAGCCATCTGGGTCTGAAGTTTAATTTATATAAGGTTTTTAACTACAGATTAAATTAACAAAAATAGGATTTCCTTTTTCTTGTTTCAGTTTCAGTGGTGTTTTCAAGGGATATTTTTCATTTCCTCTAAGTTGTTTATTAACATAAAGTGCTTCATAATATCCCCTATTGTCTTTTTAATGTCTATATGATGTATAATAACATCCTCCTTCTTATTCTTAATATTAGTATTATGTCTAATCTCCTTTTGTCTTGGCTATTCTTACTAGACATTAGCCAATTTTATTAATCTTAAATAACACAATTTTCGCTTTTTGGATTTCTCTATTACTTTTATCTATTTCATTGATTTTTTGCTCTTATATTTTAATTTTCTTTCTTCTACTTTGGGTTAAATTTGTTCTTCTTTTCTTAGCTTCTTGAGGTAGAATCTTTGGCCATTGATTTTATACCTTATTCTTTTCTAATAGATACCCTCTATAAATTTATAATTTATAATACCCTCTATAAATTTATAATTTATAAATTTCCCTGTAAGCATTGCTTTAGCTGCATCCCACAGATTTTAGTATGCTCTTTGTTCACTTCAAAATATTTTCTCATTTCCCTGGGATTTCTTCCTTGATGCTTGGAGTTATGTTGTTTTGTTTTTTTTTTTAAGGGTGCTACTTAATTCCTACATATTTAGAGACTTTTAGGTTTTGTTTTGTTGATGATTTCTATTTTAATCCATTGTGGTCAGAGAACATACTCTATATGATTTTAACCCTTTTAGATTTATCAAGACTTGCTTTATGTCTCAGCATATGGATTATTTTGGTGACTGTTCCAAGTAGATTTAACAAAAGTTATATTCTGCAGTTGTTGAATATTGTTTTCTATGAATATTAATTAAATCTAGGTAGTTGATAATGTTCAGATCTTCTATACACCTCTTGGTTTTTTGACTAATTGTTCTGTTAATTAAAAATATTCATCTATGATTGTAGATTTGTTTATTTCTCCCGTTATTTATTTATTTATTTATTTATTTATTTGTGGTACGCGGGCCTCTCACTGTTGTGGCCTCTCCCATTGCGGAGCACAGGCTCCAGACGCGCAGGCTCAGCGGCCATGGCTCACGGGCCTAGCCGCTCTGTGGCATGTGCGATCTTCCCAGACCAGGGCATGAACCCATGTCCCTTGCACTGGCAGGCAGACTCTCAACCACTGCGCCACCAGGGAAGCCCTTTACTTATGTTTTTGCTTCATGTATATTGAAGCTCTATTGTTAGGTGTATATGGATTGTTGGGTCTTCCTGATGAATTGACTCATCGTTATAACATGTTCCCTTTATTTCTAGTAATATTCCTTGTCTAGAAGTCTATTTGTCTGATATAAATGTAGCTACACCAGCTTACTTCTTTTTTTTACATCAGCTTTCTTCTGATTAACATTTATATGGTGTATCTCTTTTCACCCTTTACTTTCAAACCATATCTTTATATTTAAAGTGTCTCTTGAAAATAGCATAATTTGAGCTCAAATTTGAGCTCAGTTCTTTATCCAGACAATCTTTTATTTTTTTTAAAATTGAAGTGTCTGGTGTATTTACATTTAGTATAATTATGGCTGGCTTTAAGTTTGCCCTTTTACTTTGTGTCCAATCTCAATCCCTTTCTTATATATTTGTTTCTTATTTTCAGCCTTCTTTTGGATTAATCAAGTATTTTCAATTATTCCTTTTTATTCCTCTGTTGGCTTTTAAACTGTACTTTCTTATATTATTTTAAATGTCTATTACAGAAATTATAATATGTGTGCTTAACTTTTTCACATTTAACAAATTGTGTAATTAGTATTAGTCCATTTAATAATGTAAGAATCTTGGAAAGTATGATTCCTTTTACTTCCTCTCCCACCATTTGTGTTATTTTTTCAGATATTTTACATACACCAATATTTACCCTTTCCCTTTACTCTTCATTCCTTCCTGAAGATCTGGATCCCCATCTGTTCCTCAGCCAGAAGAGCTTCTTATAGTATTTCTTTTGGTGCAGTCTACTAGTGCTGAATATTCTCTTCTTTCATGTCTCTGAAAATGTCTTTTTTTTAGGCCACACTGTGTGGCACACAGGATCTTAGTTCCCTGAGCTGGTATCAAACCTGTGCCCCCTGCAGTGGAAGTGCAGAGTCTTAACCACTGGACCACCAGGGAAGTCCCAGAAAATGTCTTTAGTTTGCTTTCATTTTTGAATAATGTTTTCACAGCATATAGAATTGTAGGTTGTCTGTTTTTTCTTGCAGCACCTAAACAATGTCATTCTATTGTTTGCTGTAAACAATGTTTATATTACTGAGAAGTTTTCTGTAAATCATATGGTTATGACTCTAAATTTAATGTCCCTCCTTTCTTTGGCTGCTTAATTTTCTCTTCATCTTTGGTTATCAGTGTTTTGACTATTATGTCATCAGATGTGATGTTCTTTGTATTTATCCAACTTGAAATTTGCTAAACTTGAGTCTGTGGATTGATATGTTTCATAAACTTTTGAAAATCCTGGTCATCTTCCCTTCAAATATTTCTTTTGCCTTAATTTTCTCTTTCCTCTTCTTGGACTCCAGCTGTATTTGTATACACTGTTTGATTTTCTTCCCACAGCACTCTGATGCTACATTTTTTTTAAGTTTTTTTTTTTTTAATTCTCCAAGGACCAATTTATTCAAACTTTAGTTCTTTTTTTCTCTTCGTGCTTCAGTTTTGTTATTTTCTTGTTGATCTTTTTGTTTTGTTTTGTTTTATTTTTTCATTTACTGGTCCTTTCTTCTGCTTTATTCAGTCCATTATTGAGTTGCTTCTTTATTTCAGATTTTTTTTTAGGTCTGAAATTTCCATTTGATTCTTCTTTAGAGTTTCTGTCTCTGATGAAATTCTCCATCATTTTACCCATCATGTTTATACTTTCTACTTATTTCTTAAAATATTTATAATTGTCATTTCAAAGTCCTTGTCTGTTAATTCATTATCTAGGTCATCTGTAGGTCTGCTTCTATTGACCATTTTTTTCTTGATTAGAGTTGTCATCCTTCTTTGCATTTATTGTCATTTTGGATCAAAAGCTAGATGTTTTGTAGAAGAGAACAGTAGAAACTGAAGTAGGTAATATTTATCCCCAGAAAGGTGATGTCCTTTTTTCTCTCAGCAGTAAAATAGTGGTTTCATCATCATTGGTTTCAAATGCCTTGAGGATGGGGTCAGGCCTCTTCTCTGGGATCTAAATATTAAATGATTTTAATATCTCTCTCTGATTTCCTTTCCTGCTGTCACATTTTCATTCTATGGGAGACTTCTTGCTCTCTTTCCGGCCCAAGTCCACATGCTGCTGCATAGTTGATAAACATCCTATGGGGGAGGATTGGCAGGTAGTGACTGCCATCTCTACCTGAGGGCTCAATCAGAACCCAATTCATTATGCCAGCCCTTATGGTCATTATGAGTTAATCTGGTTTCCTTTTAATTCAGCAAAATACCCCTATCTATTACAAGTTTGCTTCTCTGCCTGCCCATGTTCCCAAGAATTAAAACAGCCACTGGTCTCTATTCATTTATGAAAGGCTTGCCTCTGTCTAGAATTTAGTTCATTTAGATCTCTCTCCATCGTTAACTCTTTGCTGGGTTTACAAAATATGATTTTATGGTTTATCTGATGTTTTCTCATTGTTATGGTAAGAGTGACTGTCTTTTATGACCTGCTCTATTAATTGGAAACCCAGATGATTGTTCTTTTAGTGTGAAATCATCTCATTTTCAGGGTAGCAAAAAATTCCAATATTTAAAAAATGTTATATAGGATGAAGGAAATGCTTTTGTGGGCTAGATTGCTTTAGGCCATAGGCCATATGTTTGCATCTCCTGATCTAAAATAATTCACCCTCCAAAATTTACAAGCAGCTCATGCAGCTCAATATCAAAAAAACAAACAACCCAATCCAAAAATGGGCAGAAGATCTAAATAGGCATTTCTCCAAAGAAGATATACAGATTGCCAACAAACATGAAAGAATGCTCAACATCATTAACCATTAGAGAAATGCAAATCAAAACTACAATGAGATATCATCTCACACTGGTCAGAATGGCCATCATCAAAAAATCTACAAACAATAAATGCTGGAGAGGGTGTGGAGAAAAGGGAGCCCTCTTGCACTGTTGGTGGGAATGGAAATTGATACAGCCACTATGGAGAACAGTATGGAGGTTCCTTAAAAAACTACAAATAGAACTACCATATGACCCAGCAATCCCACTACTGGGCATATACCCTGAGAAAACCATAATTCAAAAAGAGTCATGTACCAAAATGTTCATTGCAGTTCTATTAACAATAGCCAGGACATGGAAGCAACCTAAGTGTCCATCGACAGATGAATGGATAAAGAAGATGTGGCACATATATACAATGGAATATTACTCAGCCATAAAAAGAAACGAAATTGAGGTATTTGTAGTGAGGTGGATGGACCTAGAGTCTGTCATACAGAGTGAAGTAAGTCAGAAAGAGAAAAACAAATACTGTATGCTAACACATATATATGGAATCTAAAAAAAAAAAAAACGGTCATGAAGAACCTAGGGTCAAGACAGGAATAAAGACACAGACCTACTAGAGAATGGACTTGAGGATATGGGGAGGGGGAAGGGTAAGCTGGGACAAAGTGAGAGAGTGGCATGGACATATATACACTACCAGACGTAAAGTAGATAGCTAGTGGGAAGCAGTCACATAGCACAGGGAGATCAGCTCGGTGCTTTGTGACCACCTAGAGGGGTAGGATACGGAGGGTGGGGGGGAGGGAGATGCAAGAGGGAAGAGATATGGGGACATATGTATATGTATAAATGATTCACTTTGTTATAAAGCAGAAACTAACACACCATTGTAAAGCAATTATACTCCAATAAAGATGTTTAAAAAATAAATAAATAAAACAATTCACCATTATTGATGAGATAACTGTGAATTATTGTAGTATCTTACTTCTCTCAAAAATGGTTTGAGATTTTTGTTAAAATCTGCCTGTACTTAGAGAGTCTATCATGCTTATGTTCTTCACATATTTCACAAGTGTTATGATAGGGAAAATGTTAAGAATCTGCTTGTTAAAGCCATTTGTGCCCATGGTCAACAGTCTTTCAACCACTTAAGTCCTTGGATCACAGCAAGCCCTACCTTGAATGCAAATAGGATGGGATCTCTTTGTGGGGGGAAGAGAAAGAACTGACATTGCTAGGGTTTGTGTGTTTGTGTGTGTGTGTGTGTGTGTGTGTGTGTGTGTGTGCAGCGTTGGGGGATGGGGAGCACTTAGGGAAAATAATTAGCTGCATAGGGCTAACTGGTAGTCCAAATTGTCAAGTCCAGTATAGTGTATAATCTTAAAGGCCTGGACAGAATGCAAGGCTGCTCTTTTAAGTCTAGTGAGAGCCTGAGGCATGGATCAGGAATTCTGTCAGAAGGATCCAAAAGATAGAGAACAGCCCCAGGGGCAGAGGCTGGGAAATGAGCCATATCCAATGTAACTAACACACTTCATTTCAGCAGATCTCATTGTGATATTAATAAAATCATATATATATATTTTTATCTATCTCATTGTGAAAAGTTAATCTGACTCTTCTCAAATATAACCCTTAATGAGCTCTATGATAAAACTCTTGACAGAGCATATCCTTCTCCAGTATTTGAAGTTTTGCCAAAAGTTTTTACCTGGGGGCTTATGGGTAGGTGATCACTGAAAAATCAGGAACCTGTTCTTTTGAATATGGAGGGGAACAGCGGGAGTGAGAGGTGAATAGTGTCTGAGTTCACTGTGATGTTCATATTTGTTACATATTTCCGATCTTGGGCCCCAACCATGTTGATCATAGCTCAGGTTGCTATAACAAAATACCAAAGACTGGGTGGCTACAGCAGATATATATTTCTCATGGTTCTGGAATCTAGGAACTCCAAGATCAAGGTGCTGGCAGATTCAGTTCTTGGTGAGGGCTCTCTTCCTGGCTTGCAGATGGCTGCCTTCTCACTTTGTCCTCATAAGGGGGACCGAAGAAACTCTGGTGTCTCTTCCTTTTCTAATAAGGGCACTTAGCCCATCATGGGGGCTCCATCCTTAATATCTCTTCTAAACCTAATTACCTCCCAAAGACCCCATCTCCTAACACCATCACATTGGGGGTTAGGGCTCCAACACATGAATTTTGGGAGACATAAACATGCAGTCTATGGTACTTATTGATGATTTATATCACACCATCTCTTTGTCTAGTCAGTTCTGCAACATTTTCTTTCCTCCAATTTGTAGTCTTTCCTGCACATCTTCATTGTGACTGTTTCATTTCAGCATGACAGTTTATTTCATTGCATCTCTAAAGTTGTATAAGTAGTTCCTTTGTGGTTTCTCGGAGTTCTTATACTTGGTTGGCCATCTTTTCCCTTCTTGAAAATTTAAAACCTTTAATTAATTAAATAAATGCACAAACACATACAGATTTTTCTGCTTTTGATTAAGCAGATAAATGATCCAAACAATGCAATTTTTTTTTTTTTTTTTTTTTTTTTTGGGTCTTGCCACCAGGGAAGCCCAAAACAATGCAATTTTTGTGAATATTTTTATGTACTGCATTAAGAGAAAAATAAGTGACATGCTTAACGTGGCACTTTGTAGAAATTCAAAGGTTAATTTAGAAGATTAAGTAAATACTTGGAAATGTATATCGTTTTTATAAACACTTTTATATACAGTTCAAAATAGGTGACACATTTAATATCAATATGTAAATATTCTAAATTTAATTTGGAAATATTAGGTAAACAAATGCTCAGAAGCATATCAATTCTTTCAAAGGCAGTCACCAAATGGATAGGCATGTTTTCAGTGGCTGTAGTTATTATTTTAAAAATGCATGATCAGTGGAATCTTGGGGAAATAAGCCTTTGGATTTTATACGTCAATAAATTAGGTTCATAACTCAGCCCTGCCTTGCTCCAGCCTCAGTAGAGACCTGAAGGGTGGCAGGAGGTGGGGGCACTAACAGAGAATCCATTAGGTTGCCTGGCACCACAGTTCTCAGCTCAGCATTCATTCCTGTCCCCAGGGCTTAGTCCCCAGGCCACATGACCTAGCAGCAAGACTATCTCCAGATGTGTGGGGATAGAGACCCTGCTGGCCAGTTTATTGGGTGGGCAGTGGTTTATTGTGTCTGAATCTAGCTGGGCTGGGGCAGCAGGGACCCAAACCATCGTGCTGATGTCCTCTCCTTGTTCCCCTGGGTGACCACACAGTGGAGAGGAAGGAGCCCATACTTTAGGCTGAGAAGTCCTAAGTTCCCTGATAGGGATAGAACCCACACCCTCGGCAGTGGAAGTATGGAGTCCTAACCTCTGGACTGCCAGGAAATTCCTGACTTAGAACAATTTGGATGGGTTTTTTTGTGCCTCCTGACTCAAAACAGGATGCCTTGAAGAATCCTTCAATAGGTTCTTTGGAGAAGACCACACAAGCCAAGTATTTCACTTCATGGTTGCCCCCTACTATTATGGCTCTTTCATATACATACCCTCACCTACTGAAGACCATGAGGCAGCATCAGGACCCAGATCATTTTTTCCCCAGTTTTACTGAGGAAAAATTGACATAGAAAATTGTGTACAATGTGATGATTTGATACAGGTGTATATTGCAAAATGATTACCGCAATAAGCCTAGTTAACACATCCGTCACCTCACATAGTTACCATTTTTTTGTTATTGCTGTGGTGAGAACATTTAAAATCTATTCTTTCAACTTTTAAGTATACAATACAGTATTGTTAACTATAGTCACCATGCTTTACAATAGATCCCAGAACTTATTCATCTTGTAATTGGGAGTTTGTCCACTTTGACCAGTACCGCCCGATTTCCCCCACCTTCCAGCCCCCTGCAACCACCAATCTACTCTCTGTTTCTATGAGTTTAGCTTTTTTATTTATTTTTTAAATTTTTAATTTTTTTAATTTATGGCATGCAGGATCTTAGTCCCTTGACCAGGGATTGAACCCGTGCCCCCTGCAGAGGAAGCATGGAGTCTTAACAACTGGACCACCAGGGAAGTCCCGAGTTCAGCTTTTTTAGATTCCACATGTAAGTGAGATTATGCAGTATTTGTCTTTGACTTATTTCACTTAGCATAAGGCCCTCAAAGTCCATCCATGGTGTTGCAACTGGCAAGATTTTCTTCTTTTTTGTAATGGCTGAGCACACCTTTCAACAGGATACTGGTCTGCTGTTCAGCCAGATGTACCTGTCCTGTGACAACGACTCACCTTCTCCCCAGTGGCACCAGGCCTGAAAACTCTTTCTCGATGTCGTTTACTGCCCTCTCCCTGCCCTCTTTTAACCAATGCTGGGACCTGATGTCATGCAGGGAATCTTTTCTGACTAAGTAGGGGAAGGCCTGAATCATCTTCTCTTTTACATCCCACCCCACTAACACTGCCCAAGATGTTCCTCAACCAAAGAACCTGGAAGGGCAGACTGTAGAAGTCATTTAGATGCAGAGAGAGGACGTGACTTGTCCACCCTCATTTGATGAGCTGGTTTCCACTTCAGGACAAGCAATCAGGTCTCTGCATTTCAAGTCCAACCCTCCTTCTGCTACCATGTGACTAGTTTTTGTTTACATTCTGTATTTTTGCATGGGACATCCTAGATACTTTTAGACCAGTGTGGTCTGTCTTGACATTTACACTCCTAGGGAGCAAGGATGGTGCTGTTTGGTTGAGTCATAAAGCTACCTCTGGTTTGGCATCCTGCTCATGCAAGAGTATGACAGGACTTTCTGATGGCAGGCTGAGGATGGAGAGGTTGTGTGGGGCTACAGGTTCAGGTGAACCAAATGCCAGGCTGGTCAGTGTGGGACACAGGATGGGTTTGTGTGAAGTGTCGGTGGATCACTCCCATAGGGACTCAGTTAAGTTCCTCACCTGCGATAGGGACTTTCTTCTTTGAACTTATTGTTCCACCCTGGGAAATGGGACTGATGCCTTGCTCTCATTTCCTTGTTGGAGAGTATACTTGAGGGCAAGCTCTCCCAGTAGACGGTGAGCTTTTTGAGGGCTGGGGCCAGTCAGCAGTGGGTATGTGAGTGCATCTGCATCTCTGCTTGTACAATCTACTTATCCGGCTCACAGCGCTCCCAGTGGCTGGAAGGGACTCTCTGTTCCATGGCACCCTTCTCCCCCTTAACCTCAGCTACATTGTGGATGAGCCAGAACCCACATAATACCTAGATGAAGCCAGTCTACGGAGCAGACTGGACACACGGTTATGCCACCCAGGGACAGGGGACAGAGAGGAGGAGAGATGCCCTGGATGATTTTCCAGCTCCTGTGAGAGTTACTTTCACTTCCTGCTCAATATTTCCTTGGGTTTCCCTGGTAGCCCTTCCA
The DNA here is from genome assembly GCF_003031525.2 of Neophocaena asiaeorientalis asiaeorientalis. Taxonomy (NCBI): domain Eukaryota; kingdom Metazoa; phylum Chordata; class Mammalia; order Artiodactyla; family Phocoenidae; genus Neophocaena; species Neophocaena asiaeorientalis. The sequence goes on along the minus strand of NW_020175833.1, from coordinate 1,582,282 downwards.
TCACACCCTCTACTAGTTGAGCTTATCTGAGGCATTTCTGTTCCTTGATTAGGAACAATGATTAGGACAGTGTCTCACACGTGCTGCATCCCCAGCTTCTCACAGCAAGCCCCACGTGTTTGCTGAATGCAAATATGTTTGCAGCTGAGGGCTGTGCGGCTGTGATGGAGGAGTGTTCAGCTGTCCAGCGGGCCCAGGGCCCATGACCAGGGCTGTAGACACAAGCTTCTTAACTGGATGGGGACACTGGAGAGGGTGAGCCGCTGCGTGTTTCTGGGATGTCCCTAAGGGAGGCTTGGTTTCAAGGACAGAAGGCAAATAGCTCTAGCAACTCCCCCCAAAAAGGGGGACTTGGGTGTTGTGCTCTCCAGTGTTCTTACCTACACTTTTAGAGCCCCTGGGCCTCCCCTTTGCCGAGGTTCTCAAGTTGCTCCCTGGTCTTCCTTGGGACCCATAATCCATCTTGCCTCAGTTCTTTGAGTCTCAATTAATTGCAATCTCCTCTTCTTTCTCCTTTTTTTTTTTTGGATGTTGAAACCTGCACACCTACCCATCAAAGAGTCTGTAATCCAAGGTGGCAGATATTCTCTGCTTCAGCCCTGTGTCCCCCGGGCCCAGCCTAGCTCCTGACCTCCAGTAGCTGCTCCCCAGCCCTTTCATAGGGCTGGCACCTGTGTCTTGCAACCTGTTCTGGGCCGGGCACATGGTAGGTGCCAGGAGACATTTGTGGCATTGAATTTGGGGAGCATATACCTGATATAATAGGATGCTTGTCAAGGGGGACTTAGGATTGTAGAGCTTCAAGTTGGTGGGGGACTGGAGGAGAGGGGGAATGGAAGTCTGGGAGAAAGACAGGGCTATGGTAGGTGGTGGATGTAACCAAAGACACGTTTTGGCAACTGAATTAATCAGGATCATCCAACTGCTGCAGCAGAGAAGTTCAAGATTGCAAAGTCCTAACACAATAGAAGTTTATTTTTTGCTCAGATGTGTGTGTTTGACAGGTGGCCTCCCATGTGGTAATTCAAGCACCCAGACTCCTTCCATTTTGCAGCTCTACCATCCTCTAGGACCTCAAAATACTTTGCTAATGGGATGCTCTACATCCAAGTTAGAGAGAAAGAGAGAGATAGACAGAGACAGAGAGACAGACAGACAGAGACAGAGACTGAGAGAGACAGAGAGAAAGAAACTTGTATGGGGGCTTTTATGGGTCAGCCCTGGAAGTGTTATCTTTCACTTCCGATCACATTCCATCAGTGAGGCTAGCAGCCAAGGAGACAACTGCCACTGAAAAGATAGTTTATTACTCACAGTTCCCAAGAGGAAGGGTCATGCTAGGCCATGTATGACCACATGGGGAAGCAGTAGGGTCAGTTAGGAAGCAGAGGGAGAGAGAGGGGAACTGCAGAAAAGCCTTTATTGTATTTTCAGTGGGGAGGAATGGGCGTGGCAGGGTAAGCAGGTTTAGGATTGACTAGTTTGAATAATTTCTGGGGGCTCAGGGTGTAGTGGTAGCCCCTAGTTGTCTGATACCTGGCCCTGGGGTGATTAGGGCAGAGGGATGGTGTCCCATAGGATAAGATCCTGAGAAATCAGGGGTTGGGGGTTTGGGTTTGGACTGGTTAGTTTGCATATGAGAGGTGTGCTCTTGGGAGAGTTTACTGTCTCTAGAAATCTGCTTACTCTGGGAAGGCAGTTTCCCCAGGGTCAGTAAGGACATCAGAATAAAAAGGCATACTTAATTCAGTGACCACACAATTATAACAAAGGCAGGGAAATATAATCTAGATGTGTGCCCAGGAAAAAGAGATCAGTTTTGGTGAGCACGTTTAGTGTCTACCTCCACAACTTAATTAAGTGGCAAAAGCTTCAAGTTTGGAGTTAGAAGATGGGGATTGAACTCCTGACCCTATGGCATGGAACTGTGTGAGCTTGGATGAGTCACTTTCTCACAACATCAATTCCATTAGCTTTCAAAAGGGGAAAATAATTAGAGCTTCATCTCATGGCATTTGTTGTACAAGATACTTTTGGCACACTCCAGAGTGTTGTTCAAATGCTAACTGTGTTTTTGTGGTCTTTCCAAGTTTTCAGGGGGCCACTGTGGCTCTGGAGACAGAGCTCTGCTGTCATTTAAGCACAGGTCCCACCCCCAACATGCTTGGAGTGGGACCAGAGAAGCAGCTGGGATGACCTGTTTCCCCAAAGCCACATGCAGAGGCTCAGAGGGTCTTTACAAGAATGGCTCAGGATTAACAGATATGGCTGGGATATTTCATGCCATATCCAGCTGGGAACACACGCGGCTCAATGGGAAAGATGGTGATTAGTGACTTTGCCAATCCTTTTTAAAAATGATTCTTTTTCCCATTTTAAATCAGTACATGCTCATTAAAGAAACAGGGTTAAATATAGAAAAATACAAAGAACAAGGCACTCCTTGTACCACCACACAATCACTAGTAATATTTTGTTTCTGCTTTTTTTCCTTTTGGTAGTTTCCCTCTGTGAAATGGCTTTTAATTCATTTATTCTTAATCAAGAATTCAATCTGATACATAATACATACAAAATTCAAATGTTACAGAGGGGTATGCAGTAAAAGAGAACTCTCCCCCATCCCAGTTCCCTTCCTGGAAGGCAGCCTTGGTTACCAGCCCCTTGAGTTTCCTTCCAAAGTTAATCAATGCACATATAAGTATATGCATGCATATTCTTTTATTTTTAAACACACATTCTCTCATGGTATACACCCTCTTCAATAACTTGCTTTCCCCCATAATAATGCATCTTAGAGAATGCTCCACGTCAATTCATGGGAGCTGCCTCAGTCATTTTAAAGGCTGTATAATATTCAGTGGTATGGATTGTATCATAATTTATTTAACCAGTCTCTGATATTGAAGGATATTAAGTTTGTTTCCAGTCTTTTGAATTTTTCACAATGCCTCAGTGAATATTCTTCTACATATGTCATTTCATATATGGGCAAGCATATCCGAAGGATAATCTTCTGGAATTGCAATTGCTATATTGAAGACTCTACACATTTTAAATATTATGGTTTATTGCCTCTATAAAGGTCACATGCATTGAAAGTGCATAGAAGGAGAATGTCGGCTTCTTCACATGCATGCCAACAATCTGTTAGTTAGCTTTGTCAAGTTATCCAACCTGATAGGTTTTGTATGTTTAAAATCCATTTTACTCCAGTTACTGTTAACTATTTTATCTTGTCTATATATTCCTATTAGACTGCTGATCTTATTGATTTGTAGAAGCTCTTCATATATTAAGGGAATTAAACTTTTATCTGTGATATATGTTGCAAATACATATTACATACATATTTGTTGCAACAAATATGTTGCAAGAGTTTGTTACTCTTCTTGTGTAACTCTTCTTTTTTTCACAGAAGACTTGTATTTTTCATCGGTGTAGTCAATCTTTTCTATCATAGTATCTGGGTTTGTATTATACTTTTAAAAATATCTTTCCCACTCCAAGAATATAAAAGTTCTCCTGGTACTTTTGTGGTTTTATTTTATACATTTTAACCTTTTTTTCCCATCAGGAATTTATTTTGGTATAAGGAAGAAGGTTGAGATTAAACCTTTTTTTTTCCTGGTAGAGACACAGCTTATTCCAACATCATTTATTGAATACTGCATCCTTTGTTCTACTGACTTGAAATGTGATATTGACCATGTGCTATATTTTTGCTTGTATTTGGTTATGTTTCTAGAATCTGAAATCTGTTTCATCGATGGGTTCTCTAAAGGTAAAAAATAGACTGAAGGAGGGAAGGTCTATGTGAGGAGGTGATATTTCAGCCGAGGCTGGCAGGGCCTTTCAGGTGGAGACCACAGCATGTGCAAGGGCCCTGAGACAGGAGAAGACTTGTTTGCATTAGAGGAAGTGACAGAGAGAAGCCTGTTGTGACTGGCCCCCAAGTCAGGGAGCAAGTGGTATGAGATGAGGCACGCATTTGGGAGCCTTTGAAGGGTCTTAAGCAGGGGAGTTACCCAGTCCAGTTTACATAGGTATTTTAAAATCTCTCTTTTAAAATGCTCAAGATGCTTGTTGGATGAACAAAGCTACTATATGTAAGTTTCATTCTGCAGGACCCTTCACTCTTCACTCTTCACTCTTCACTCTTGGGGTTTCCAGCACAGCCACCAGGCCCTCCCGCTCCCTCTGCCTCATTGTGCAGAAAGCAGTGAGACTGGCATATTAGCCAGTAATTAGCTTTTAATTAGAAAAGCATGGCTTTGCCTTCATGAAGGGACAAATACCTTTAAAAATCTAATTGCTTTAATTGAATGAATCTTTTACCAGATAGTTCTGAAAATTCTAGTCCTTTCATTCGAAGCCCCATCGAGCAAAGCCATTTGAAAATGCTCAGTTAATATAGCAGTCACTGGAGTATCGTGTTGAATATACGTAGTTGTTTTATCATGAAGGGTAGCCTGACTCTTGACCAGAACAATGCTTTTCCTGCTCAGGGCCTCTCTTGTAGGTTCTCTTGAGCAGTGCTACTCAAAGAAAAGGTCCCAAACTAGCAGCATCAGCATCACCTGGGAGCTTGCTGAAAATGCAGAATCTCAGGCCCCACCCCAGACCTCTTGAAACAGGATCTCTGAGGTTGAGACCAAGAAATCTGTGTTTTAAAAAGCTCTCCAAGAAATTCCTAGGCACACTCAAGTTTATATTCAAAACTCAGAAGGTAACTAAGAAGCTTTGTCCCATCAGCCTGTTGGAGAGAGGGTCCCCAGCAAGACACCCTCACAAAGAACTTGTAGTCATATGTTCACTGTACAAACAATTATGGAGCAGCTAGAGAATGCTAGACACTTCCTAGGGATTGGGGATACAAGAGAGTTCCTGTCCGTTAGGAATTTTGTCTAAGAGGTTTTTTTGTCTTTGTTTTTGAATAACGTGAATGGAGTCATTTTAGAGGGAAGTCCAGGATTCTGTGGGAACCCCAGTGGGTGTATCTGAGGTGTTTTTTGGTCACCCAGCATCAGCTTTCCCTTTTGGGGGGTACTTTCCTATGCTTTGGGGGAATCACCTCTTTCCTACTCTCAGTCTTTTATGTTTCAGGAAAAGCTGGGCCTACCCCAGACTTCCAGGGTGGTTGAAGTTCACAACCCAGGTCACAGAGATTGCTGTAGCAAAGGACCCAACCCCCCACCAGAGCCAATGAGAGGCAGTGTGACTTCAGTGGATTTTTGGGAAAGAGGCTCTCCCCATTAGATGTGAAGTTGAGTTCGTATGAGGTCCAGAGCTGCTGCAGTCCTTGGCAATCCTGAGGAGAGAGGCTGTCTGAGAAGGCAACCCATGAAGGAGAAGAGAGTCAGGCTAGAACACGGAGTCACGCAAGTCCTGGTGACATTGTTTAAGCCCTTGCTCCAAGCCAGGCCTGAAGCTAGCCCACCCCCTGGAATTTTCAGACATGGTGAGGTAATAAATTTCCTTTTTGCTTAAGCCAGTTTGAGTTGGGTTTCTTATACTTACAACCATAAGAGTACTGATTTTCAATATCAGGACAAAATTATAATACTGTATTTTACTGTTTATTTTATGTGATGTGAAAATACTAGCATTAATACTGGTGTTTAAAAGTTAAGTATTTGAAATTCATTTTTAAATAATCAGTGAAACTAAAACCATAATACCTTCAAATATAAAATACGTATAAACATATTACAAAACATCAACTAAAAGTGTTAAAGTATTAACATTATACAAACATTACTAAGCTAATATCATCCTGATATACGGTATTAACCATGACTAGCCCTGCTGCTTCCACTCCATCCATGCCTTATCTCCTGGTTCAGCTAGCAGCTCCTCCTGTTGTTTCCTTTAGGCCTTGGATGGTTAAGGTTGCCCTCTGTTGCTAGTCTCTGTGCGGCACTATCTCTTTTTTGTTTTCTCTAAACCCTGCTCACACCTTTGTAAACTGCCCCTTTATGAAACTCTTTTCAATTACCTAGTTTGAGTGTGCCATCTGTTTCCTAAAACACATCTCAACCCCAAACCAGAAACACTCATGGAAGAATGTTACCTGCTGCAGCATCCAATCTAGCTTGAGAGGAGGGTGATCAAGGCAGGTTTTCTTGGGGAGAAGCTATGTGCACTGTTTTGGAGGGATGGATAGGAGTTAGGCAGGAAAATGGTGATACAGCTCACCCCTCCAGACTGATCCATGGGCTCACCTCCTCCAGGAAGCCTTTCCTGATCTGGAGGAGCTGGGAGATGACAGGGAAGACATTCCAATCAGAGAGAGCAATACAGAAAGCAATACACACCAGAAGGCTGAGAGCTGCAGGTGTTTCAGCAAGATATGAACGTAGGTCATAAGGAGGAGTGGAGGTAAATGGACGGCTAGAGAGGTTGGCAGAGTCCAGGACTCTACTTTGCCCAACATATGATGTGTTCTTTAGTATCTGGCCAGATCGAGGATGATAACAAGTCACCCATGGGGCGTGGACCATGTCTTCTGCTTGGATGTTTGAATTGGTGCTCATCCTTGGTGAGAGTGAACCGGGTTGTGGTTGGTCCATGGGTTTCCCAAAAGCCCAGGAAGACCCTGGAGGGACCCTTAGTGCAGAAGACTTCTCTTTCTAGGAGCAAAGGGTAGGGGATCCTCTCAGCTCTGACCAAAGGGCTTGGCCAGTAAGCTCAGGAGGTGTTTCTTGATGAAATGATTGTGCCACTGAATATACATAGAGGGAACAAACAGCTGAAGCTGGGGATGGAAAGGAAACTAGTTCTGAAACTCTTATCAGCTAACCATGCCAAAAAAAAAAAAAAAAGTCATTCCAAATGGCTGTGGCTAATTAATGGCCTTGAAGGGTGGCTTCTGGCTGTGTGCTTAGACACAATGGTGAGCTTGGGAGCCAATGACTCCCAATGACTTTCTGCCCTCAGCTGTGCAAGGAGATGGAGGCTCAGTTGATCTGGGAAGAGGACCTGGGAATTGGGGGGATCCTGACATTTGGAGGACACCTTCTCCCATGATGCTCCAAACCTAAGACAGAAGGAATATGAATACTCAGGTGTGCTCACCTGAAACACAGGTAGACTCAGGAAAACCACAATTTATTTCTCTTTGACATGTGATGGAGAAAATGGGGGCAGGAAAGGAGAGGGAAAGAAAATAGCTATTTATTGAGTACTTATGTGACAAACATAAGCTAGGTTCTCTTAAAAACCTTACAAACATTGAGAGGTAAGCGTTATTTGTTTCTATTTTATAGATGATAAAATAGAGAATGAAGAGGTTAAAAAATTTTCTCAAAGTCACACAACTAGTAAAGGGTGAAGTTGGGATTTGAACCCACGCCCACCTGGCTCCAAAAGCCATACTTACCTCTTTTACTGAGGGTCTAGTTGTCCTGAAAATTGACATTAATGGCGTCTTTGATTTAAGAGCTAAACAGCGTGTGCTGAGACTGACACTGGACCTAGTTCCACTGCTTACTGGCTGAGGGATGCTGGGCAAGGTCTTGAAACTTTGTTATTCAGCTTTTGCAGCTACAGCTAACAGTGGATCATTGTCATGGAAGATAATCTATTTAGAAGTTGTAGTGCAAATGGTTGCCAGAAAAGGATTATAAGGAATGGCAAGCTTTTCTTTGTCTTCTATGTTTGCCACCTTATTCCCTGGATGGGGACAGAATTTCTCCTTGGTCAAGTCCCATATTGATACTTCCTTGTGCGTGTCTTTGATTCATTAACTTAGGAAAGGCTGAGAAGTGAACTGACCCTTTTGATCACTGTCATTTCCTCATCTCTGCCTTCCCCATCTAGCCTCACTCTGGAAGCACTGGCCCAAGTGATTTCCAGGGCCTTGGCTAAGGGTTTGCCTACCCGTCCATGGTTTGAGGCTTGCCCTGTGCCATACAGCTGGCACCACCTAAAACTGGTCTGGAGCCATTTTCCCTCAGCACTTCACATGCCACATGCCAGCTTGCTCCAGATTGCCCCAGCTTCTGATCTTCTATTTCTGACTTGGCAAATCAAGCTTCCTTCTTTCCTCAACTCCCCTTTGGAGTCTTCCTCCCACTACCCTGCCCCTGGCTACCTGTCCCACCTGGCTCCTGGAACCCTCTACCTCAGTGCGGCCTACATGGCCTTTACTTCCACTAGGTTCATTTTGGCTCAGTGGGCAGGACACAGGAAGAGTTAAGGCTTCCCGTATTATGACAGAGTCATGGTCTTCCTGAGGGGCTATAAATTTGGACAGGATTGAACATGTCTGGTCTCAGGTCTAATTTATGAATTTCACCAGTTGAGTTTGGGAAAGCTGGTGTGTACTTTGGTTTTTTTTTTTTTTTTTTAATTCACTATTTTATTTCACTTCATTCTATTTTATTTTTGGCCACACCATGTGGTATGTGGGATCTTAGTTCCCCAATCAGGGATCAAACCCGTGCCCCCTGCATTGGGAACGTGGAGCCTTAACCACTGGACCGCCAGGGACGTCCCTGGTGTGCACTTTGGATAATAGAGTAGCCTCTGAGGAGAATTCCAGACACTGAATCTGAAAAGGAGCCGAGGGACTTACTCCAGGGTACCCCTTTCATAGATGGGAAAACCAATGGCACACAACTCATTTTTGGCAGAACTGGAGCCAGAATTCAGATATTAGATTCCCATTTTGATACTCTTTGTCCCATACTGTATAGACAAGCAAGTTTTTCTTTGCATTTAGGATGTTTTTTCCCCCTAAGAGGGATAGTCATTTCTTACTGTCAATTGCAAGCAGTGGAATGGATAGAGAAGAAGATCAAATACAGCAAAGAGGTGATGTGTCAGGCACTTGCTGGGTGCTTTTACAAATATCTCAGAGACAACCTACCAGTGGCTTATGAGGCAGATCTTTTCTGGATCTACTTTAAAGATCTTGAAAACTGAGGCTTAGAGAGGACAAATGACTCTTTAAATGACTACTCGTAAGGGGTGGAAGAGAGCTTCCAGTGGTGGCTTGTTTGCTTCTAAAGGCCAGTCTTCTCCTAATGCCACACTGTCTTTTAAAGTGTGTGTGTACATGTATGGTTGTGAGCATGAGTACATATATGAGTGTGAGTGAGAAAGTAAGTGTGCATGTGTGTGTATTTGCAAAACTTTCCCAGACACAGGTGGACAGAACAGAAGCCCTGAATGGAGTGGCAATGGTCCATGTCCCAGGGCTGCTTGATGGAAGAGGACGAGGGTGCTGATACATGGAAGTTCCAGGATGGCTGGCTTTGCATTCCTTCTCATTAGAGCTGGTCCAGGCTGCCATGTCAGGAATGAGCTGAGAGACCTTGAGTCAAGGCAGGGTGGCCAACCATCTGGGGGTTACGGAAAATCCTCTGTCCTGAAAGGGGCCCTTGATATTATCCTCAAATGAGGTTATACATGCAGTCCAAGATCTGCTGACAAGATGGAGAGGAGAAGACATTCATCACATGGCCCTGAACACATAGCATTACTGAAGCACACAGCCTGCAGTGCCCTAGGAATTAATAGTTCATAAATCCTATCATAAATCCTATCATTATTTTGTGGATAATTATATTACATTTAAGACACATGATGATAATTTGTTACATGTAAACATTTAGAACAGCTACAAATACGGGGACTTGGTGATAACCATTTCTCATTCTTTAATATTCTGGAAGCCTCAAAACTGCAAGTGGTCTGGGTCTCTCTTGACTTCTGAGGACCCCTGAGTGTGGGTGTTTATGTTTCTGGGATTGAGGATGCTTATTTGTGTGAGTGTGGGTGAAAGAATGTGTTTGTGAGCCTGTGAAGGTGTGTGTGTGTGTACGTGAGCATGGGTGTGTGTGTGTTTGTGAGAGAGTGTGTTTATATGCTGCTGGGGCATCACAGTAGGACCACCCCAGCCTGTGGGGACTGGTAGGGGGAGGGAGCTGTCAGAGTGCTGCAGTCCTAAGACCTCAGGGGCATAACTTGATTTGATGATTTGGCCCGAGTAACCCTCTCAAAATAGAAAAATCAAGGACCCAGTGTGGAGGCAGCCTGTCTGGGCTCGGGCTGGTAATGAGGACTAACAAGGGTTGATGGAGCCCGGGAGCGATGGGCTGAGATGGCCCCGAGCTGCCTGGCACCCTGGGCCCTGCAGCCACCCAGTGCTGCCCAGCCTGGCCTAATGCTATAACCCACAGAGATCCTCGTTGATAAGGGCTGAGGGAAAGGGAGAGAGCAGCTTTGCAAGCCACGGCAGAAGGACAGCCGGCTCTATGGAGCCCCAATAGGAAGCTGCCTCTGCGGGCTGGCAAAGCTGAGATCCCTACGTGGAACTTCCTAGAGGGTACCTCAAGTACCTATGAGGACAGGGGGTCTTACCTATCCCTTGAAAATATATTACATAAATACATGTTCATTTTAGGAAATTTGGAGATGCAGAAAAAAGAAACAGGTTTACCCAGAGATCCCTGCTGTAGACATTTTGTTTGGTACCCTGGGGATCAGGATATAAAGTCGGTCCATAAGGAGAAGTATTACCCTGGACAATTCCTCAGGAATGTGTCACATTGGGAGTGGACATACCACTTCTCAATCTATACAACCCAACCATTTTCCTCTGGGGTTGGACCAGATCCCTGTTTGGTAATTGAGCCCCAGAAAAAGTGGTTGCTTTTAGGGGGCAGGTAGTATGAAAAATGCACATTCTGAAACATTAGATTACACTCAGCATGGGAGGATGCTCACGTCCTGGAAGGCAAATGGGAATTGAGAGGGAATTTCAGCAGCCTCGTGTCCCCATCTCACTCATGGGCTCAATGAGTAGAGTGGCAGGTCAGATCTGCACTATTTAAGCTTTTCTCTGTCTCCCACCCCCACCCTCTGTGGAGTGCATAGAGGTGAATTCAGAGAAGTTAAATGCATGTATGATGTGACTCCACTTTATATCTTTTCAATCTTCGTCTAGGCATATGAACACATCTATATGATTGATTGGTTGATAAAAACAGGATCATACTTTATATGCTCTTTTCAGCTATTAGATCCTGGATATCCTTCTATATAATATCCATGTCATCCTTTCTCATGACCTCCTAGTATGCTACTGAGAAGATAATACCCTCATTTGTGTAATTATGTAATCCTTTATTGCAGGGCATTTACTTTCAAACTTTTGTTATCTTAATAATTGTTGCAATAAATTTCCTTCTGCAGGACTCTTTGCTTTTCGATCCAATTACTTTCCTAGAAGAAATGTCCTCAGTGAGGAATTCTGCGTCAAACATATTTACCAGTTTAAGTCTTTGGTCCCAGCTCACCTGCTGTTTTCACTCTTATGCAGGGAAGGGGAAGAGCTCAGAAAAATTTGATCAGTATCCCAGAGAGAGGTGGATTGGTCCTATCTGTGTGGTGAAGGGCATGTGAGAGTAGTTCCAACCTAAACCCCTCTATTTTGTCTTATCATCTTCCATCCACCTCAATTTCCCTACCGTTTGCAAATAGGATGAGCTAGGCTGAGGTTACCCCTGGTTTCCTTGGAGCAATAAAGATGATCCATTACATTTATGGAGTGCTTCACAGATTTTGAAACAATTTTGAGTTTTATCTTGTTGAATCTTCACCAGGCAGGCTTTGTTAGTTCTTCATTTGGCAAAGGAGGGGATGGAGGTCCAGAAAAGTTAAGGGAGTTTCCCAAGTTCACAGACATCAGAATTGGGTACCAGGCCTTCTGAATTTTAGTCCAGCAAACTGAAAGTGCTGCTGGGATCACAAGGTGGAAATAGTCAGGGTCTTAGCTCTCTGTCCCATTTGTAGCTAAAGGGAGGAGCCAGGCTTCCTGGCTGGTGGACAGCTGTTGTTTCTGCTTACCCAGCATCCATTCTCTTTTCCTTTAGTAACATGCTGAATTTGGTTTGAGAACCACCATTAGGTTAGTAGTTGCTAACTTAAAGTATATGCTACATTTTGTCTGGCAACCCTCAGCCTCACCAGGTGTTGTTTCTCTGCTGGTACCATCACTTCAATAGTTTGTTCCTCCGTTCTTTAAGGCCAGGTGCTTTTTGGGTGATGAAATACATGGGAGGAAATACATGGGATGAAACCCATTCTCCCCTTCAGACTTCATCTTGTTCTCCCTGTTTGGGGTATGCATATCACCCAGATCTGGCATATTCTATCCCTTTGGATAACAGTTGATTCAATGATGAACATCTGACCCGAACTGGATCAATGAGATTCAGTCTAGGGACTTATTTTTTTTCAAAGGTGAAACTCTCTTCCTACTCAATTTGGAGCTGCCAGGAGCCACTGTGAGAGGGAGAACCTGCTTCAGAAATCTCATCTGAGGATACCCAGTGCAGAGGAAAGCAAAGCTTGGGGATGGAGACAGCAAAATCTCGATGACATTTAAAAAATATTGATGTATAGTTGATTTACAATGTTATGTTAGTTTCAGGTGTACAGCAAAGTGATTCAGTTATATATATATATATCTTCTTTTTCATATTCTTTTCCATTATGGTTTATTACAGGATATTGAATATATATCCTGTGCTATACAATAGGACCTTGTTGTTTATTCTTTATATAATCATTTGCATCTGCTAATCCCAAACTCCCAACCCATCCCTCCCCTGCCCCCGCACCCCTGGCAACTGCAAGTCTGTTCTCTATATCTGTGAGTCTGTTTCTGTTTCATTTGTGTCATATCTTAGATTCCACATATAAGTGATATCGTATGGTACTTGTCTTTCTCCGTCTGACTTACTTTGCTTAGTATGATCATTTGTAGGTCCATCCATGTAGCTGCAAATGGCATTATTTTATTCTTTTTTTATGGCTGAATAATATTCCATTATATATAAGGACCACATATTTATCCATTCGATGACATTATTTTATCATCTGGAAATCCTGAAGATGTTGTGACCTTCTGCTTAACCCCTACAAAAGCAACAAATGGGACCTCCACTGCACCAGAACTTCTGTTACTGCTCCTGCAAAACTACCTAAGACCTCACACCTGCTCGTACCGTCACTGTTCTCCCTTCTGCTTTGCCAGTCTCATGCCGACGCATCTACTTAAAGGAAGCTAGTCTCACGTCTATACCTTATTTAAAAGGAAGCCGGGAAAATGTAGTTTTTGGATTATATCTCAGAAAGGCAGGCTTTACAATGTGGAAGCATTAAAAAATTACAGATGTTACTACGATCTACCCCTTGGCTGCCTAGCATCCATATATGCTATGTTTTCATACTTGCATTTCCAACCATAATAGTAGCAATAACCTGTGCTTGCTTAAAATGATACAGCTATCACTTGGACAATCAAAATGTACTTCCTCAAAGGAAGGACCCAAAGTTTCATTAGTTTCTGCACCTAGATACAAGTTCAGGTTTTCTGGGTGATGACCGTATCTCCTCTGGTTGTCATAATATCATACTGGTACTCTGTAGCCTGTGGACTAAATTGTAGACTCACATAGACTATATAAAATATTAGAGAAAAGGGGAAGGAAGAAAAAAAGAAACTTTATTAAATACTAGATATGTACATGACACAGCGGGCAAAGAAGAAAATGTGGCTAACTGCCACAGAACTTACTGATGCAGCTGGCTGTGACACTGCGAGGGCGTTTATAATGTTCTTCCTCCAGTGCCCATTTATGTTCCCTTTGTCTTCAGCAAATCAGCTGCCTGTGATTCTTTATCTGGTGGGGTGACCTAATCTTCATTCTTGGGGAACCTGAATACTTACTGGCTCTGTCCATATAGGGTTAGAACTGTTAACTTTTTATCACTGGATATGGTAATTTTAGATGTGCCCCAGGGGTGTCCCTTGGTTTACAGAAATAGTCCTTTCTGCCCTCATGTGTGACAGCATTCTACTTTGATAATCCGGATCAGTCATTTTGTCCAACAGGACATAAGTCTCATATGTCCATGTTGAAGTCTCAGGTTCCAATTCAATGGGCCTATTATTGTGTCCCCTGGTAAAAGAATCCCTCCCATTGGTTCAAAGGCCTTTACATCAGTAGAACCCAAAGTCACAGAAGGCAAAAATTTAGCAAGTGGTTCATTAGTCATCATGATGTGAGGAGCTGCTCCCACCTCTTATTTCTAGGGGTGAAACTGTGGTCATTAACTTAAAGGATATAAAGATGTAGACATAGAGAATGGACTTGAGGACACGGCGGGTGGGGAGGGGGAAGCTGGGGCGAAGTGAGTGAAGCATCGACACATATACACTACCAAATGTAAAACAGATAGCTAATGGGAAGCAGCCGCATAGCACAGGGAGATCAGCTGGGTGCTTTGTGACCACCTAGAAGGGTGGGATAGGGAGGGTGGGAGGGAGACTCAAGAAGGAGGGGATATGGGGATATATGTTTGCATATGTCTGATTCACTTTGTTGTACAACAGAAACTAATACAGCATTGTGAAGCAATTATACTCAATAAACATGTATAAAAAAATTCTGAAAATGAAAAAAAAAACCTTGAAGAATAGACTACATTTTGTAGGGCTACATTTTGTGAGATTATTTAATAACCTGTTTATTGTGAGCTTCCTCCTCAGTAGAAACCACAAAGTATTTCCACACTTTGTCTGTTCTGAGAGGTCCATTCACGTGCCTCTTCTCCAATAGTCCTTGTCACCAATCCTCCAATCTAGTTATCTTCAAACCCTTAGCCACTGCCTGTGAAACCTAGAAGATCCACAACCCAGGGCATCTCTCTTTCCATATGAAGTGGAACATGAGATATACTCTTACAAGTGTGCCCCCTGGGAGAGATTTGTTTTCCTTACTGTTCTTTAGGACTATCTCTATGTGGGCTTATAGTCCATTTTCGTCTAAAGCCTGCATATTGTGCAGAACTACCTGATAATGGGGCTCTACTTTTTACCTTTTCAGTCAGCTGGTCATGTGGAACACCTCTTAAGGCTCTAGGCATAGGCTGAAGGAGGTATGGAAATGTGGAGGGAGTAGACATCTTGGGAATATGAGTCATGCAATTTTCTTGTATCTATTGGATCAGCTAAGTTTATACATTACGTACCACTTCCATCTGATCATGAAGTGTTTTTGGATACATCGTAATGCTGGCTAGCCACCCCTAGTTAGAGATGGGCAACTTAATTTCAAGGCCACCAGTTTTCCCATTGTTTGACATTTTTGTCTCCTCCAGGGCCAATAACAAGCTATGAACTGTTGAGGTGACATCACCAAGATGACGACATAGTAGTTCTTGATTTCACTCACGCTCACAAGAAAAGCAACTAGCAGCTATTCATGGACAAGACACCAACGAGAGAATCTTAGAACCATATGGTGAGGTTTCCCCAGAGCCTATGGATCCTTCAGTGGGAAAAGAGAGCCCAAGGGGCACTTAAGCTCCCCCAACATTGTGGGTCACTTCTTGGGAGTCCCCATTCTGGTCTGGCCCCCTGGGGTTTGCAGGGGAATCTGTGGGGTTCCATCAGTGGGATTCTGGTTGTGATGGAGAATGGGGTATGGGCTTGTAACAACTAGCACTTGGATCTAGGCAGACCGAGTTCTCCCCTGCAGATCACAAACAGTAGCCCAGCCAGCACTTTGCTCATCTGCAGAACCAAGTCGGTGGTGCAGTCCGGCCAGGGTAAAAGCAGCCTGGCCCTGCCTGACCAGAAGGGCTAGCAAGAACACCTGGAAGCTGTGTAGCCCATACCGCAAACAGTCAAGAGAACATCTGCCCACTCAAAGGGCAGGGCTTTGTTTCAAAGCCCCAGATGGTTCAGCTGTGGTGCTCATATTGGGGCTGGCCGTAGGCTCTACAAGGCTCTCAATCAGCCACAAATTTACCACGTCATGAAGTCCTAGTGGCAGAGCTTTGCACAACATCCAGGGTGTGGCAGAGCCTTCTCTTGCTTGTATCCCCCACAAAACTGGCAGTCTTATGGGCTATACAACCATGAACTGATGAAATAACCGTGGCGGGACTCATATCCAACTCCAATAACCTTTACTTCCACAGGCTTCTACCCTAGCAGTGGACCATGGTGATATTCTGTGTTGCCAGTGATTAGTGTTAGCTCTGAGCCAGGGTCAAGTAGTCCCTCAGAGTTCTAGGAATTCCTTTCCCCCACCCCCCTAGGGTACAGTGATCCTGAAACATAATTTGTGTCCTTTTGGTAACAGTCAGGTGAAAGTGTTATGGCACGTGCTTATAATGTTACTACATAATTCTTTTTTAAGGGTACGCCATCTCCTTTTCAATCAGAAAGGTCTGGCTCTTTGAACTGATTTAGGGCTGGGAACTGGGTGAGAAGTAGTGAGTTTCTATAATAGTAGCTCCAATCAATCTTCTCTGCTCACTAAGTCTATTTGTTTGTTACTCTGGCTCTGCTATGTATTATGGTAACTGCATCTCCCTTTTCTCTGGTATTTGAGTACATCTACTTGACCTTTGTCATCCTGTTTCCATCTTTGTCACTTAAATCAAGGAGCTCTTTATAATGGCAACATTTCCTACTTTTATACTCTACCCACAGTAGTTAGTGTGATTTTACCTAATGTGATTTTAAAGGGTATTGGTGCTCTTCATCGTCAATGTATTTCTCAATACTATGATGAAGAGATTATCTTCTGAACTGACTTGTGGGTTATTTTTGGGGTGGGAGTTGTGAACACATGATAAATTTTATACTCTTATCTCCCCAGCTTTTTGGATTCTTTCCTCTATATTATATCAAGTTCTTTCTGGCATCTCAAATTCATGTAGGTTCCTGTTGACTCTAGTTTTAGTCCATCAACCAAGAAAATAAATGGAATCCTTCCCAGTAGCTTGAGTCAATATTTTGCATCCAGAATCTCTTGTAGATGTTCACACATAGAAAATTTGACCTGATCTAAAATTATGTCCCTCTCTCCCTATTCTAGGTCCATGAGACCCCCTTCATTCCCACACATATTCCTCATAATTTTTTTAAAGTTTTATATTAACATACAGTAAAATCGACTCTTTTTTGGGCATATAATTCTATGAGCTCTAACACACATATAGATTCATGTGATTACCACCACAATCAAGTTACAGAATAATTCCCTCACCCCCAGAATCTTCCTTGTGCTACCCCTTTGTCGTCATATTCTTCCCCCACACGTAACTTCTGGAAACCATTAATCTGTTCTCCATCACTGAAGTTATGTCTTTTTGAGAATGTCATATAAGTGGAATCATGTAGTATGTAGCCTTTCGAGACTAGCTTCTTTCATTTATCATAATGCATTTGAGACTCACCCACATTGTTGTGTGTATCAACAGTCTGTTCCTTTTTACTGATGAATTTTCCATTGTATGGATATACCACAGTTTGTTCACTCTCTCACCTTTTGAAGGTTATACCTAGGTTTTGGCAATTATGATTAGAGCTCCTATAAACATTCATGTATAGGTTTTTGTGTGAATGTAAGTTTTCATTTCTTTAGGGTAAATACGTGAGGAGTAGGATTGCTGGGTCATATGGTAGGTATCGGTTTAACTTCATAAGAAAATGCCAGACTGTTTTCTAGAGTGAATATGTTATTTTGCATTTCTGCCAACAATGTATAAGAGTTTCAGTTCCTCACCATTCTTGGTATTGTCAGTTTTCTATTTTACGTTAGCCATCCTAATAGGTATGTTTTAATTTGTGTTTCCTTAATGGCTAGTGATGTACATCTTTTCATGTGCGTATTTGTCATCCATCTATCCTCTTTGTCCGGGTGTTTGGCCCATTTTAAAATTGAGTTGTCTGGTTTCTTACCGTTGAGTTTTTAAAAAATACATTCTGGACAGAAGTCCTTTGTCAGATACGTGATTTCACATATCTCCCAGTCTGTAGCTTGCATTTTCACTCTCATAACAATGCCTTTCAAAGAGCAAAAGTTTGTAATTTAGATGAAGTCAGTTTTTCTATACAGATCATGCTTTTGGTATAGATCTTTGAAACCTTTGTGTAACCCAGACCACAAAGATTTTTTTCCTGTGTTTTCTCCTAAAAGTTTTATACTGTTAAGTTTTACATTTAGATCTCTGATCCATTAAAGAAAATAAGTTGTGAGGTTTAGAATGAGGTTAATTTTTTTTGAGCATGAATGTCCAGTTATTGTAGCAAATTTGTTAAATGAGATACTTTCTTCACTGAACTGGTTTTGCACCTTTGGTCAAAAGCAGTTGTCCCTAAATATGTGTTGATTTCTACTCTCCCAGTTCTGTTCCATTGACCTATCTGCCTATCCTTTTGCCAATACTACACTGTCTTCATTACCCTAGCTTTACAGTAGACCTTCCTATTGGGTAGTATGATTCCTACAACTTTTTTCTTGTTTTCCAAAATTGTTTTGGTTATTCTAATTCCTTTGCCTTCCAGGTAAATGTTAGAATTAACTTGTCTATATCTATAAAAATTCCTGCTAGGATTTTGAATGGAATTGTATTGAACTATAGATCAATTTGGTGAGAATTGATATCTTTATCTGGTTGAGTCTTCCAATTCTGCTATTGGACCATCCAGTGAGTTTTTAATTTGTGGAATTGTGCTTTTCAGTTCCAAAATTTTTATCTGTTTCTTCTCTTTTTTAAAGAAATCTGGTTCTCCTTTATAGGTTCTATTTGGCAGAGACTTTCTATCTTTATTTTCCTTTTAATTGATCCTTACTTCTTAAGCATTTTTGAAATAACTGCTTTAAAGTCTTTGTCTGATATTTCCCACATTAGTGACATTTCAACATTGACATCTGTTGGTTGTCTTTTCCCATGTGAGTTGAAATTTTGGGGGTTCTTCTAATACTGAGTAATTTAAAAAATTATATCCTGAACATTTAAAATATTACTTTAGTAGACTCTAGGTCTTATTTAAATCGTAGGGAGAATGCTGATATTTTGTTATGGCAAGCAATCGACTCAGTTAGGTTCAGACTGCACATTCCAACTAGCCTTTTGTGGGTTGTTGTTTTCAGTGCCAGTTGGGTCTTCATAGTCTGTTCTGCTAATTGAATGTGTCACAACCTGGTCTGCCACCTGGTGACCAGTCTGGGGCCTGAATGGTGGTCCATCTTATAGTCCAATTCTCAGTCTTTGGTATACTGGTTAGGGCCAGATCCATACATGTGCAGCTCAGGGGTGAGTTCAGAGTTTATAAACTACTTTATGGGATCGCTTTCCTAGATTTTCCCTCACTGTAATCTTTCTGGGATTTTCCAGGTGCTTCTCTTTTTTGTTCTCTAGCCAGAACACTGAGGCCATAGATACTGCCACTCTGTCTTAAATTTCCCACAGCTATGCCTGCATCTGGTAGCAAGTGACAGGAAGAATAAGAGAGACAAAAAAAGCTGTGGGGTTTGCCTCCACCTCTTGGGACCACGGGCCCTCCAGTTGGAGATGAAGTTTTCCCTTCCTCAGAATTTAAGGATCTGTAGGCTCCCCGCTGTTACTTCCTGTTCTATCTCCATGAGATTGCCTGGGGGTTGGAGCACAAGAGGATGGAGAGGAGGGAATAAAAGAAAGAAAGAAAAATGGAGGACTTTCTCACTTTCCCTGAGCATTAGGAGTTCCCTTTCTTGCTCCTGGAGCCAGAACTAGAGGGTTCCTCCTGAGCATTCTCTGTCATGTTTGGTGCCCACTTTCAGATTTCTGACTTTCTTGAGTCCAGGCTGGGAGATATCATAGAACAAAAAAAGAACACTCACCACCAGGTCATTGATACTTTAAGTTTTCCCCACCTTCTACTAGCTCCATGAATTCTGTCCAGGTTTTATAGCATTATTAACTTGGAGGTACATAGTAAAGTGTGCATACTCCATCTTACCCAGAACCAGAAGTCTCTTCCCATACTTTGGACAATATAAATGGCAAACTCCTACATTTCTTTTGGTATGTTGGCCATCTTCTGCCAGGTACAACTTTGTAATTGGCCTCTTGGAGATTACTGTCATTTGACCCTCACTATAGATCTGGAGGCAATGAGAGGATAGATTTAGGTGACAGGGAGAATTCTTACAATGTAACTATGCCAGGTGAGGTCATTACAGGGTCTTTATATGAGGCAGAGCCAGCCTGGTGACACAGGGAAGGAAGCTCAGTGGGCTTTGGGCTTGGAGTACTCAGAGTCATATGGATCCTCCAGAATATAGCTTTTCCAGTTCTTGAGCTCTTACTCTATTCTAACAACTGCCCTTTCAAAAGACATGATAGGGTTTTGAGTTCAAGCTCCAATGTATAATTAAACAAGCTACAGGCAGACTCTGAGTTTGATCTTAGTTACATCAGCCCTGCTAGAGATAAGAGAGTCATTCTTTCTCAGTAGTCATAGAAACTCTGGTTCTCTGACCATACTTTGAGCAGAAAACTTAAAACCCCAGCCTTTTAAGTTTTATTCTCTAAGCTTACCATTGCAGTTATAAATCCTAGTCTACACAGTCCTTGTATTCCTCAAGGCTCTAATAATGTTCTATCATAGCTGCCACTCTGACCACCAAAGTCTTCATTCCGTGCTCTTCATTTCAGGTCGACACAGGCAAAATTTAAGAAATCATTTTGTCTCTAAGTGTTATAAACTAGCAATATCACATCTTTTATTGATAACTGTATCCTTACCCCATCAGGATAGACAGCCTGTTAATCCTGTATTCTCATTTCTTCAAAGATTTATTGCTCTTTATATTATTTACTGTTTTGCTTAGGGTTCACCTGCAGATGACAGAATCCATTTTGCCAAGTTTAAGAAGGAAGAGAATTAAAATAGTATATATGTGTGTCTTAGTTTGTTTGGGCTGCTGTAACAAAAGTACCATAGACTGGGTGGCTTATAAACAATAGAAATTTGTTTCTCATAGTTCTGGAGGCTGGAAAGTACAAGATTAAGGAACCTGCAGATTCAGTGTCTGGTTAGACCTGTTTTCTGGTTCACAGATGTCTTTTCACATGTCCTCATATGGTAGAAACAGCAAGGGAGCTCTCTGGGGTGGGGTCTCCTTTATAAGGGCACTAATCCCATTCATGAGGGCACTACCTTCATGGCCTAATCGCCTCTCCAATGCCCCACCTCCTAATACCATCACACTGGAGATTAGGTTTCAACATATGAATTTTGGGGGACACAGACATTTAGTCTATGGCACTGTGGTAGGCAGAATTCTAAGATGGTCTCCAAGATTGTCTCCCCTTGGAGTACATGCCTTGTCTAATCCCCTTTCTTTGAGTGTGAGAAGAAACTTTGAATATGACAGGATATTACTCATGTGATTATGCTTATTATATGGCAGAATGGATTTTGCTGCTGTAATTAACATCCCTGATCAGCTGACTGTGAATCAATCGAAAGTGAGACTTTTCTGGGTGGGCCTGACCTAATCAGGTTATCTTTTAAAAGTTATGAGAAGAAAAGCAGATGCCTTTCTACTGGCCCTGAAGGAGTAAACTGCCATATTGTAGAGAGGACCATGTGGCAAGGACCCAAAAGCAGTCTCTAGGAGCTGGTAGTAGCTCCCAGCTGACAGAAAAATAGGGACTGTAATCGCGTGGCCATGGGGAAATAAATTTTGGCAATAACCTGAGAGAGTGTGGAATTAGAGAGTGTGGAATTAGCTGTGTCCTGAAGGGACACAGCTGCTGACATCTTGATTTCCATGAGGTCCTGAGCAGAGGACCTAGCTAAAAGGTGCTGGACTCTTGATCCATGGAGATTATAAAATAATTAACATGTGCTGTTTTTTTTTAAACATCTTTATTGAAGTATAATTGCTTTATATTGTTGTGTTAGTTTCTGCTGTATAACAAAGTGAATCAGCTATATGTATACGTATCCCCATATCCCCTCCTTCTTGTGTCTCCCTCCCACCCTCCCTATCTCACCCCTCTAGGTGGTCACAGAGCACCGAGCTGATCTCCTTGTGCCATGCAGCTGCTTCCCATTAGCTATCTGTTTTACATTTGGTAGTGTATATGTGTCAGTGCCACTCTCGCACTTCGTCCCAGCTTACCCTTCCCCCTCCCTGTGTCCTGCAGTCCATTCTCTATGTCTGCCTCTTTATTCCTGTCCTGCCCCTAGGTTCTTCAGAACCATTTTTTTTTTTAGATTCCATATACGTGTGCTGTTTTAAATTACTAAGTTCATGGCAATGTGTTACACAGCAATAGAAAACGAATACAGTATACTAACAATTTTCAGAATTCCTAGAAGGTTCAGGACCCAAACTTGAAAGCCACAAAGCTGAAATTGACACAGCCAGGAGATATACCCAACCATACAGTGAGACTGCAATCCTGCTGCTTCTTTCATCTGATGCACAGCATTCATGAAACCAAACATCAAACACCATGAATAAAAGCTGTGCACTATGGCAAGACTCAGATAGCATGTTGTCATGATGCTTTCTCCTATTTCTGTGAAATAGGAATCATAATAGTACCTACCTCAATAGGAATTTATAAGGATTAAATGAAATAAAACTTTTAACGTATTTTAGTAATACACAGTTCCTAACGTTCTATATGTATTAACTATTGTTATTCATAATTGACTTGCCCAAGACCACAGAACTAGTGAGAAGCCGAGTAGAGACTTAGTTTTGTGTCTGTCTGCTACCAAATTCCATTCTCCTTCTTTTCATGCCTTCTTCACTTTAGCAGGAAGAGTGATCCAGGAACCCAGTAAAGAGACTTTGCCCATTCCCATTCTTAGTTTCTCTGAGGAGATAAAGATTCACCTCAAAGGGACAGAGAAAATTCTACATAATGGAGCATAAATGTTTTATGAATTGGTCTTCACTGAGTAAATTAAAGGGTCATTAACATACTCATTAACAAGTGCTGCACTTTGTTTGGAATTCTGAAAATGACTGGACAGTGCACAATCAAATGAGCTCGTGAGGACTTCTTGAAATTCCCTAGATCAGCATCCTTGCTTTCACAATTTTCTTTCTCTCCTGACTTCTGCCTCTGGTGTCTTACACCATGTTCCAAATATATGTCTTTTTCTCCTTTACTAATTGGAATTCTTCTCTGCCTGTCACTGGGAGGAAAGGATGTGAGAGTTTGGAACATCTGCCTTTACTGGCTAAGGAAGATGTGTGTCTGTGTGTGGGCGTAGCATTGGTGGAGAGCAAGGCAAATGGTTTGGTGAGAATGTTTTAGACCCTTAGAATTGATAAAAAGGAGAATAATTCTAATAAGGGTACAGAGTGAAGGGGCTAGTGAAGCTGATCCAAACCAGGCGGTAAAATGACTTAATAGTATTAAGAAGGAATCTACTTATCCAAGTGCAAAAATATGATCATTATAAAACTAAAATATTTTAAGTCAAAATTTTAATTAAAAATTAAAAAATATTATAGAGACACAGATGTAGAGAACAAACATGGACACCAAGGGGTGAAAGTGGGGGTGGTGGTGGGATGAATTGGGAGAGATTGGGATTGACATATATACACTAATATATGTAAAATAGATAACTAATAAGAACCTGCTGTATAAAAAATAAAATAAAATTCAAAAAAAGTATTAAAGGTGGCAGTGATCTGAGGTGCTATTTTCAGGGAGAGCCATGCATAGCCAGTGACTGTGGAGAGGTCTTTGAAGCTTCTCAATGTAGTCAAGGTTTGAGCAACATACAGGTCAATACAAACCCTAAGTATTAGTCTCAGCCCTTGTTGTAAACAACTTGCTCTGGCTGATTCAAACCAAAATGGATTTACCAGGAAGGCTACTGGGATACTCACCAAATAAATGACAGAAATCAGGAGGACTGAGTTTAAGTGATGAAATATATGGAGAACTGACTAGGATGTTGCTCAATTTGTATGATAAAAATATTTCAAGAGATTTCTGGTTTCAGATAATGGCGGAGGACCTTATATCAGACTAACTTTCCTAGTGACAACAATTTTACATTCTTGGTAAAATACAAAAAAATAATTACTTGAAGGCATAGTAGAGTGACTAAAAGCAGGCAGAAACTGGAGGGGCTGCAATCTAAGAAAGAAGTAAACACCCTAGGTAAGACTCACAGTTCCCTGTCCTTCCCCTGAGGGCACTCCCTAGTCTGTTCAATGTATGGGAATAGAGCTCATACAGAATTACTAATGGACTGAGGAGACAGATGTTGGAGTTCAGGGCTGCTAGAATGGCTGAAAGTTAAGGGGGGATATCCAGGAAAAGAGGGAGTCATGTAAGAGGGAGCTCCCAAATCTGCAGATCTTTTTTCAAATCCTTAGCTGACTGTGAAGACATAGGGCAAGACTCCAAGGAATCCCAGAAGAAAACACTAGCAATCTTACTAAGCAGATATTACAGCAACTCCCCAGTGCTGTGGATACATGATTTAGAGTTCAAGTTCTGCCAAGGTAAAAGAGCTTGACAATATCTTAGGCTTTTTGTTAAAATGTGAGAAGGGTCAAACTCTGGGAGTAAGGACTATGTACAAGGACTAAAGACTGCTCCTTAGGATAAAAGAAAAACTGAAAAGACCTACCTTAACAAAACGTAAAATTAAGCTTCCACAAGATCAGGGTTATCTGCCAGTAATTTAACTGCTTACTAGAACAAGAATCAATACTCTTCTAAGGAAGATAATGGTATCCAGAGCCCTACAACATATCATCCTCAATGTCCTAGATGTAATAAAAAAATATATATTATTTGATATGAGAAGAAACAGGAAAATGGGACCCAAAGTCAAGAGAAAAAACAGTAAATAGAAACAGACCTAGAGATGATCCAGATGTCAGTTTTAGCAAAAACTTTAAAATAATTGTGATGAATATGTTGAGTCTGTAGGAAAAGATGACATAGTGGGTGAGGAGAAGAGGAATTTCAAAAGATATATGAAAACTGTAAAACAGAATCAATGGAAATGCTAACACTAAAAAATAAAATATCCAAAATAAAAATTCTGTTGGATGAGATTAATGCAGATTTGACAGAATAGAAAAGAGGATGAGTGAATTTCAAGACAAGTCAATAGAAATTATCTGAAGTGAAACAGAGAGAGAAAAAAGGTGAAAAGAAAAGAATAGAGTCTTAACAACCTTTGAAAGAAATATTAAGGAGCTTAGAATACATGTGTTTGGAGTCCCAGAAAAAAAAAGAAAAAAAGAAAGAAAAAGGAACGAGAGCATGGGGTAGGAAAAATAACTAAACAAATACTGACTAAAAATTTCCCAATTTGATCAAAACCAGCAATTTATAGAAAAAAAGAGAGCAAAGCCCAAGGAAGATAAATACAAAGAAAATCACACATGATCAAAATGATGAAAGCAATGGATAAGAAATAAGTCTTAAAGGCATCCAGATAAAAAGTCTAAAAAAGCAGCATACAGGGGAAAGATGATAAGAATAACAGCTGACTCCTCATAAAAACATTCCAGAAGAGAATGGAATGACATATTTAAAATCTGAAAAAAATAATCAGTCAACTTAGAATTCCATATCCAGTGTAAAAATCTTTCAAAAATGAAGGCAAAATTTTAAAAAAACAAAAATGAAGGCAAGAATAAAGATATTATCAGATAAGTGAAGGCTGAGAGACCTGCACTGTAAGAAATGCTAATGGACATTTTTGAAGAAAAGGGAAAATGATGCCAGATGGAAATTTGAATCCAGGGAAGAAAATGAAGAGTAATAAAAATGTAAATATATGGGAAAAGAAAGATTAAAAATTACTTAAATGACAATTCTCTAGAATGAAAATAATAACAATGTATTGTGTAGAAGGGAAATATATGACAACGATAGTACAAAGAGTGGGGGATGAAATGGAATTTCACTGTTGTACTGTTTTACTTCGCACTTCTTGTGTGTGAAGTAGCATAATATTAATTCAAGGTACATTGTGCTAAATAAAATATGTATATTGTAATCCTAAGAGAACCACCAAAAACTAATGCAAAGAGGTATGGCTTAAAGGCCAATGGAGGAGATAGACTGGAATACTAAAAAAAAAAAAAAAATTGATTAACCCAAGAGATAGTAGGAAAAGGAAGAACAGAGGAACAAAAAACATAGGGGACATATAGCAAACAATAGTAAGATGATAGAACTAAATCCACCATATCAATAACGTTTTAAAATGTACATGGAGACTAATACTAAACACTCCAGTTAAAAGATAAAGATCAGAGGGATAAAAGAGTAAGACCCAACTATATGTTTTCTATGAGAAACTTACTTTCAATCTAAAGACTTAGACACATGGAAGGATGGAAAAATATATAACTTGTAAACACTTAGCATAAGAAGACTGAAATGGCTATATTAATATCAGACAAGTTAAAAAGTATCACAGAGATAAGAGGGTTATTTTATAAGAATAAATGGGCCAATTCATCAGGAAGGTATAACAATCCTAAATGTGTGTACGTCTACTAACAAGCTGCAAATATATGAAGACAAAATATTTGGAAATAAAGGAAGGAAAAGAAAAATCTATAACCGTTGTTGGATATTTTAATATTATGTCACTGTCATTCACAGAACCAGTAAATAAAACATCAGTTAGTATGTAGAAAATTTGAACAACACTATGAACCAACTTGACCTAACTGACAATTATAGAACGATATACTCAACATCTGTAGAATGTACAATCACATTCTTTTCCAATGCATATGGAATGTGCACTGTGCTAGAACATATACGGGGCCATAAAACTAGTCTTGATGAAATTCATCAAGAATTTCAAAAGATTGAAATGATACAGAGTATGTTCTCTGATCACAATGAAACTAAATTAGAAATCAATAACAATATTTGGAAAATCCCCAAATATTTGGAAATTAAACAGTACACTTCAAAGTAACCATAGGTCATGGAAGTAATCATAAGGGAAATGAGAAAGTACTTTGAACTAAATGATACTGAAAACACAACATGTAAGAATTTGGGATAAAAATAAAGCATTATAGCTTTATAGCAGCTTGAAGTGCTGATATTAAGAAAAAACGTTTAAAATCGGTGATCTGGCTTCCACCTTAAGAAGCTAGAAAAAGAAAGAAATAAATTAAGCCTAAAGTTAATAGTGAAGAGGAACTAATAAAGATAACTGTAGAAATCAATAAAGTAAAAAATAAGTCAGAGAAAATGGAGGTAATAGAGAGTCCAGTGAACTTGAAGACAGATGAGTGGAAATTCTATAATCTGAAGTAGAGAGTGAAAATGATTGAATAAAAAAGAGAATAGAGGATCAGGGAGCTGTGGTACAACATCAAAAGGTCTAATGTCTTTGGAATTGGAGTCCCAGAAGGAGAAGAGAGAGAGCATAGGGCAGAAAAGAAAATATTTGGAGATATAACGGCTGATTAATAAACCTGGCAATATTAAAAAAAAAAAAAACAACCTATGCCCAAGTGCCCAGGCCACACCCCATATCCATATCATCAGAATCTCTGAGATGGGACTCAGGCATCAGTATTTTTTAAAGCTTCCCAGGTGCAGCTGAGGTTGACAACTACTGACCTAAAAAGGACTGGGGCTTAAGCGAGATACAGAAGAGATTATATGGTTCTTCTGTGCTTATTTGCTTGTAAATGTCTGTTCAATAAATGTCTCCATGAGTGGAAGAGGAAAAAAACAGTCATGTAGATAGCACCTAAACAAACAAACAAAAAAGATATAATGGCTGAAAATTGCCATTATGTGAAGACATAAATGGACAGATTCAAGATTAATGACTCTAAGGATAAATATAAAGAAAATTACATCTAGGCAAATCATAGTCAAAGTGCTAAAAACCAAACATAAGGAGAAAAGCTTGATAGCAGCCAGAGAAAAGTGATACATGTATGGTGCCAATGACTCAAATTTCCACTGACTTCTTATCAGTAATCATACAGGCCAGAATACAGTGGAAAAACATCTACAATGTGCTAATTTGAAAAAAAAAGGTCAATCTAGCATTATATCTCCCGTGAAAATATTCTTTAAGAATGAGATGAAATAATGACATTTTCAGATAAAAGAAATGAGAGAATTTGTTGCCAGCAAACCTGTACTACAAGAAATGCTAAGGGTAGTTCTTTAGGTTGCAGAGAAATGCGTCAGGTAGAAATTCTGATCTTTAGGAAGGAATGGAAAGCACCAGAAATGGTAAATAAATGTGTAAATATAAAAGTCTCACAAATACAAATAGTTATAAAGTATCTCACAAAGAAAACTCCCAGCCCAGATGGCTTCATTGGTGAACTCTATCAAGTACTTAGGGAAGAAATATACTAATATTAAATAAACTTTTTAAGAAGACAGAGGAGGAAGGAATACTTTTGTTCATATCAAAACCAGAGGAGGACATTAAAAGAAAATAAATTACCAGTATCCCTCATGAATATAGATTTTAAAATTCTGAGCAAAATATTAGCAAATTTGGTCTGGCAATATAGACAGTGAATAATATATTATGACTAAAAGAGACTTATTCCAAGAATGCAAGATTGCCATAACATTTGAAAATCAATCAATTAAATTCATCACCTAAACAGATTAAGGGAGAGAAACTCTATGAATAGATGCAGAAAAAGTCAGAGCTGCCAGCCCAGCAGGAGGTTGATGTCACCTACAAGAGTGGAAAATTGTGGTCCCTCGACTGATTTCCAGATTTCTATCAGTTCTTAGACCCAGAGCTCATTGAACGGAATTATGGCTTCCAGGGAGCACAGTAAGGATCCTACTTAACTAGAAATTGCAACTACCACTTGGCAACTTTTAGGTCCTTATGCCAGTGAAACCAATAGAAAAAGAAAGGAGTTACTGGGTGGGGGAATAATTGACTCTGATTACCATGAGGAGCTAGGTTTGATGCTACATAATGGGCACAAGGAAGACAATGTCTGGAACCTAGAAGATTCACTGGGAGCTTATTTTGGTGCACAGGCAACTCTAGCAACAATGGCTCTACAAGGTCTAGGCAGCTAAGGAGTTAGACTTTTTGGGTATGAAGGTGTAGGTCACTCCGGCAGGGAAGGAATGCAGACTAGTCAAAATGGATGCTGAATGAGTGTGTTGGTGAATGTCAGTTATAACAACTCTAGGACCAGCTGCAGTAGTACGGATGTACCAAGTTTGGCTTACTAACCTCCTTTAGTTCTTTTTGGAATATTGCAATTTGCCATTACCTTGAAGAACTGGATTTTCTCTCTCACCTCTTGGGGAAGAATTGAAAGTGTACTGATCTGATATAAGATCCATGTATTATAAATGGGTATGAGCAGATCTGAAAGGCACAGTGGATAATTGTACTGGACCCCATTTGTGTGCCACCCCAGGTCTATGTGGCCACACCTTCCCTCTGCCTGGGCCTTGGTCACTTGCCTTGCTCTTCAGCTGAGCAGCCCTAGCGAGAGCTCACACTATTGTTCCACTGCAAGAAAACCAGATCTCCAGCACTGCCATTGCTACCATTGCAGATGAAGGGTCCTTGAACAAGAAGAGACTGTCTGCTCTGTCCTGGACCCCCAGAACCTCTGGCTCCTCTAGAGGTTGCCCAGGAGACCAGGTTACACGTTCCAGAAAAGCAAGGGTGTAAATGCTTCATAGAGCTGATTTTGACTAATGGGAGACGGGAGCTGGGAAGGGATCAACAGATAAATTCTTCTCCATTCCTCCTCACAAATAAACTCTGTAAGAGGTGCAGCAGATGAACCATTAAGATCTGAAGATCTGCAAGACTCAACAGTCAGTTGCATTTGTTATGAAACTGTGGCTTGCTTCTTAAATATCCCCTCTATTTGCTGTCCCTTCTTTCCTGCCTCAGTCTCCTTTTCCCTGGTGTTGCACTCTGAAACTAAATGTCAGTAGGTAAGCTTCTCCCCCAGGCAGGCTCTCTTTTCCAGGGAACGTGGGTTAAGGCAGGTAGTGATAATGTTGTTAATGAGGATATTGATGTGGTTGTGATGAGGCTGGTGAAAGTGGTGATGGGGTCATGGAGAATGATGGTGCTGTGGGTGATGATGGTATGGGTGAGAACTTACAAATGTATTGTGAGGAAGTTGAAAGCCTGGGAAGTCAAGGGTTATGGTAGATTGTATAACTGTTCAACTCATACTTGGTATCTTTTTATTTTGTACTCTTCCCTGGGGAAGGATTACATATCACCATCCGTTTGAGCTTAAGCATGGCCATGTAACTTGCTTTAGCCAATAAAGAAGCTGTAAAAGCCAGCGTGTGCTTCTGCCAAGTTCACTTTCCTTCTGTCACGATGATCAGTGATCTCCAGTAGGCTGCTCCTTCAATACGGTTCTTGGAGCAGAGCCATAACTGATCTGTGACAGACAAGCAGCATGAGTGGGATATAATCTTTTGTAACTGAGAGTCAATGAGATTTTAAAGAGTTTGTTACCATAGCGTAATCTAGGATACCCTAACTTATATCTGAGAAAGGAAGTCTGTCCAAGGAAAGTGCCTTTGGGATATTAGTGGTAAATAGGAAAAAGTACTGCCTTAAAAAGTTATGTTCTAAAACTCTGCGACCAGATGGCTTCACAGGTGAATTCTATCAAATATTTAGAGACGACTTCTCTTGCACTGTTGGTGGGAATGTAAATTGATACAGCCACTATGGAGAACAGTATGAAGGTTCCTTAAAAAACTAAAAGTAGAATTATCATATGACCCAGCAATCCCACTACTGGGTATATACCCAGAGAAAACCATAATTCAAAAAGACACATGCACCCCAGTGTTCATTGCAGCACTATTTACAATAGCCAGGTCATGGAAGCAACCTAAGTGCCCCTCGACAGACGAATGGATAAAGAAGATGTGGTACATATATACAGTTGAATATTACTCAGCCATAAAAAGGAACGAAATTGGGTCATTTGTAGAGACGTGGATGGATCTAGAGACTGTCATACAGAGTGAAGTAAGTCAGAAAGAGAAAAACAAATATCATATATTAACACATATATGTGGAACCTAGGAAAATGGTACAGATGAACCGGCCTGCAGGACAGAAGCTGAGACACAGATGTAGAGAACAACATATGGACACCAAGGGGGAAAAGTGGAGGGGGTGGTGGTGGTGGTGGGATGAATTGGGAGATTGGGATTGACATGTATACGCTAATATGTATAAAATGGATAACTAATAAGAACCTGCTGTATAAAAAAATAAATAAATTTCAAAAATTCAAAAAAAAAGTTATGTTCTCTCTTGGAACAACCTTCTGGATAGAAGTTTTGGGAAAATCATAACCCCATTTGAAACTGGCCAAAAGCAAAATGAAGAAAACCATCTTCACGGGCTGAGGCAGCTGCTAGTTCATCCCATCCTTGCACGTCTGTATTAGTGGGGTTCTTCATGAGCTTGGGAGTTCTGCAGAGTTCTCATGAAGTGACTTTGTGTGCTTGCAGTCTGCGATGGAGCTGGGAGAGGAAGATGGGGTTGTCAGGCGGGGGTGTGTGGCAGAGAGTCTTCCAATATCCTTGAATGCTGCTGGGCTGATGCAGTCAGTCCTGTGCAGAGGGCACAGATCTTTACTTTCCCCACCAGCCCATAGGGGTGTTCCTGCTACTGAGGCATTCAGGCTGATTCTCATTAATGCTCTTTATTTACAGGCAAATGAATCAATTATGGAAAGCATGGTTTTCTCAGTCATTTTTGTCTCCATTTTCCATCTGCTGGTGTTCTTGGCCAGGAGTGCCAAGCCCTGTCCTTCTTGGGGTGGTTCGTTTGGAGTTAGAGGATAAGGAGGGACCTGTATGTGTTGGTGGGGAGTAGAAGGCGAAGGGATAGAAGATGGCTTCATTAGGAACAGCCAACGGATGCAGACTTGGAGTGGAATAATCTAATTGATTTTGCATCCTCCTCCTTGTCCCTGCCTCACCCAGAATATGCAAATTCTGATTAAAACCTTGCTCCAGAGGACTGTCTCCCTAGCTAACAGGAGTAAGCACAAGTTATGCCATCTTTCAGAACATGGCTGCTTAAAGGTGCATGCTCCGTGCTCCTTGCCCTACATTTTCTTAGTCTTTGTAAAGGGGGTAGTGGGGGGAGGTGCAGTGAAAGCACGAAGGAAAAGTGGCAAGTGTGTGATAGTCATGCAGTCAACAGACATGAATGGGCACCTACTGTGTTTTACTCTCACGTAATGGAAACTCCTAGAAAAAAAGGCAGTCACGATCCTATTCCTTCACAATGCTCACATTCTGGCAAGGAAGACAAGGGCTTGAACAATTAAAGATGCAATAGGTGCATCTAAGGCACTTTAGTTGGGAACCTAACGTTGCCTGAATGGTCAAGGGGGAAATGATGTTTAAGAATAGACCTGAGAATGGGTAGCAATGAGCGTTAGGGAATGCATTTATGCAAAATACGTTCTTGTGCAGATGTGTGGGTGCACAAATACACAGGCGCACACACAAAGTAAAACCATGGATAACGAGGTAAATGAATTAGCACACAGAGTAAATTTTCCAGCTTGCCACGTTTATAATCCACTGAGCACCCAGATTATTTTATTGCCAACAAATTAGATGTAGATTTTCTTTTTTCAAAATTAATTTTATGTTCCCTGCCCTCTTAAGCAGGCTAAGAGTTACTTTCTTCATATTTCAGGGCCTCCACTGTGAATATCATGACTATTCAATGCTCCGAGAGAGTGCTTCCTCAGGATTTATTTAGGGGTATATAATAATTTTATACCACTGAGATGGCTTCAGACTGCTTTGCTTTTTGAGTTCCTATGTCTGCTTTTTATAGTTTGCTGTCTCTTTCTTTGCTATTGGGCTGTCAACTGTCACTTCCTGCAGCTGTCAGAAAGCCTGGCTTTGGCAGGGCTCACCACTACCAGCATCTGCCCTGCCCCCAAAACATACACTCACTGATTCCATTCTGATCAGGTATTGCTTGGGAGTCCAGACTTGGCTTATCTAAGCTGTGAAGTGGTGGTCCTTAAAGTGAGGCCCCTGGGCCGGCAGCATCAGCTTCACCTGGGAACTTGTTAGAAATGCAAATTCTTGGGCCCCATCCAAGACCAGATGAATCAGAAACTCTGGGGGTGGGGCCAGTGGTCTGTATTTAACAAGCTGTCCTGGTGATTCAGATGTCGCTCACTGACGCAGTGCTGTAAGAAAGGATAAATAGAGTCCAAGTGAGGGCTGAGTTGCTCTCCCATGTGTGAAGTGCATGCTCATTACAGCATCAACTGTGATCTATGTTCCGTCCAATCAAGGGACTTGCATTTCTTCCTGGCTCTTGGCTACTGTTCGGTGTGATTGGATTGTTACAGGGTGGCTGAGCCCTGGGAAAGGGTGTGTGTGCATGTGCTCATGAGCGTAAATGCATACACCCCGAGAGAGAGAGAGAGAGAGAGAGAGACAGAGAGAGACAGAGAGAGAGAGACAGAGAGAGAGAGAGAGAGAGAGAGAGAGAGAGAGAGAGAGAGAAAGCCAGAAAAATCTGGGGCCCAGAGTGAGCAGTGTCTTGGGCTCCAATTCCCTGCTCTTAGCTGCTAGAGTTTCCTACATGTCCTGCTTTCAGAGCTCTGGCCTGATTCCTGCAGCTTGGGGTCCCGATGCTCCTTAGATAACAGAAGTGTTGCCTGATTCCCCCTCTCACCACCCCTGAGTGGCTGCCTGGGGCCCAGACTGAGTGTCAGGAACACTCTGAGAGGCATCAGCTGGCGGAGACACTGCCAGAGACTCTCCAAACATACATCTTGGAAGGACAGCTGGGATATGTGTGGGAACCTCAGAGATGCATGGATTTGGGTTTGTAAACATGAGCCTGTTAAATTCAGGGTGGGCCATGGGCCTAGGAGAGCGCCGTAGCATCTTTTGGCAAATGCTGAACATTCTGAGTGGTTTTAAAGGTATTGGTTTTTAAGGTATTACTCATACTTTATCTATATAAGGAGATATCGGAGGCCTATTTTAGCGTAGCTCATTATCAGGGGGAGGAGAGAGGAGGGGTTGGCACTGGTTGAACACCCACCACACTCTGTGTGCCAGGGACTCTCCATGAACTGTCTGATTTTGTTTTTACCCCCTTGGTGAAGGGCTGGGCTTGTCAGCTCTGCTCTATAGACTAGGACGTCGACTGAGAGCAAACGTCTGGGCCCGGGGTGTCCCAGTGAGTTCGACCTGAGCTGATGTGGAGGACGTGTTTTGTGAGCAGCCAAGACTTTGGAGGGTGGCTGACATGGTGGTGAGAACGTCTGCCCACAGTGGGAGCACATGGTCATGGTCAACTGTCATAGGGAGCTGACATTCCCTTATGACCAGCCAGCTCAGTTTGCCTCAATCAGAGC
>NW_020175833.1:1545720-1548022 GCF_003031525.2 Neophocaena asiaeorientalis asiaeorientalis | reverse complement strand
AGAGAGAGAGAGAGAGAGAGAGAGAGGGAGAGAGGGAGGGAGGGAGAGAGAGAGGGAGGGAGATCTGCCAGACATGAATCCCATGAGGTGCTCCTCAACCTCAAGGCCCCACTGACCAAATCTGTTTGGGAATTGTTGTAAAACTACATTCTACTCTTGGAGATTACGAATCATGGTACAACTTGTATCAGGCAGAGTCCAACAAGAGAAACAGGGCCAGTGGGGTAGATAGAAAAATCGATAGCGATTTATTGCAAAAAGTTGTTTTATGCAGCTGTCGGGGCTGACCAGACAGATCTGGAGTCTGAAGGGCAGGCTGTCAGGAAGGGCAGGCTGAGGGTCCTGCGCACGGGGTGGAGCTTCAGGCCACAAGCGTTGTTTCTTCCACAGGGTAGCCTCAGCTCTGCTCTTAAGGCCTTTGGACCGATTGAATCAGGCCAACCTAGATTATCTAGGATTATCTGTCTTACTTAGAGGTAACTGATTATGGATTTTAATCACATCTATAAAGTGACACTTTAGATGTAAAGTAACACAGTGACACTTAGATTAGTGCTTGACTGAATAAGTGAGGATTTAGTCTAGACAGGTTGACTTAAAACTGACACTGAGAAGTCCTGTACCTAAGACGCCTTACTTTATTTGAGCCCCTTGTTTCCCAAAGTTACAGGGACAAGAACCGCCCCTCATCCCCATCCCCCCCACAATAGCCATTTACACCCAGTGTACCCCACTGGACACTTTGGAAATCACTGGCCCAGCTCTCTGGTCTGACCTAAGAGGTGCTGGGCAGTGAAAGCCCAGAGCACGAGTCTATCTGGCTCCTGTTCAAGGTCTCTCAAGAGTGGTGCTGTTTACATTTGGGGCCAGATAATCCTTTGTTGCTGGGGGTGAGGGCTGTCCTGTTTACTGTAGGATGTTTAGCAGCATCCATGGCTTCTATTCACTTGCTGTCAGTTGCATACCACTCCCCCCCAGCAGTCACAACCCAAAATATCTTCAGACATTGCCAGATGTCCCCATTGAAAACCACTGGCATAGAAGAAGAAATTATAGGACAGCACGGGGGCTTTGCAGGCCCAGCAGCCTGGGTTTGAATCCTGCCTCTGTCCGTGTTATTTTTACTTACATTCCGTCATATCCCAAAAGGATCTGAGTGACTAAATCTGCCATTTGGGGGAATAGATACATAGTCCTAGGGAAGTTATTTTAACTTTTGTGAGCCTCAGATTCACCTCTGCAAAGTGGGGATCATGATAGGACTTGCCTTGTTGGGTTATTAAGGGGATTCATTGGCGTGGAACAAGCAGGGTGCCTGGATCTTGGTAGTTATTCCAAGAATGTTAGTTCCTTACCCTCCCAAGAGGGAAACTGAGTCTCACAATTAGACTTGCAGAGGCATCCTAGAGTCGGGGAGCTGGAAGGGTCTTGGCTTCCCCAGGTCCATTTTCTGGA
Source organism: Neophocaena asiaeorientalis asiaeorientalis (assembly GCF_003031525.2). Classification (NCBI taxonomy): domain Eukaryota; kingdom Metazoa; phylum Chordata; class Mammalia; order Artiodactyla; family Phocoenidae; genus Neophocaena; species Neophocaena asiaeorientalis. Next base: position 1,546,567 of record NW_020175833.1, on the reverse strand, counting down.
TTAAAAGACCAGCCTAGCACCTAAGATCCCAGAGCTTCAGGCCAGGGAGAGTCCTCAACCGTGAAGTGTGTAGCTTCCCTGGGTGGGAACTGCCCACTGCTGAGTCTAGAGAGAAGTGCTTAGGGCTCGAGGGGCTCTAAGGCCCCTCTGAGGGCTCAGGACACACCCAGCTCCTCTCTAGGCCTCTTCCTCAGGCTGCTCAAGTCAAGTCATCCCGTCGCACAGGTCATGGTGTGGAAGCTGGAGCGCCATGGCAGATTTATGAACGGGGCACCCCTGCGCAGCCCAGGTCATGCCTTGCCAGGAGTTTTATTAATGGCCTTCCATCTAGCACTTCAGGTTTGCAAGCTCTGTCTGTTCCCTGGATCACAGTCAGACGTGGGGAGGCACACCACACCAGCAAAACCTTTCTCTTCACTTGGCGGCGGGGGGCTTGGCACAGGAGGGTAATCTAGATATTTCCGTACGAACTCCATTGGGATCAGAACCCACAGCCCTCCTTCCTCCTATCTTGGCTGTCTCTCAGCCCGTTGGGATGTCTCCCCTGGTAGCCTCAGCTCCCCTGGTCAGGATGGGGACCACTACCTCAGGCCTCAAGGGGAAGCTGAGAATACCAGCCTTGGGTCAGAAGCTCTTGGCCCTGGCCCTGGGCATTGCCGTCTACCAGAGGGATGACACTGGGGAGCCACTGCACCTCTTAGAGCCTCAGTTTCCTCCTCTGTAAAATGGGGACAATAATCGCCACCCCACAGGATGGTTTTGATATTCATTGAGTCCTGTTCAGATGGGCTTAGTAGGGGCTTCCTCTTTCCTTTCCCCCTGCCCAGCAGAGGGCCTGGATTGGGCT
>NW_020175833.1:1537419-1545484 GCF_003031525.2 Neophocaena asiaeorientalis asiaeorientalis | reverse complement strand
GGGGGGGCGGGGCGTAGTCCCCAAGTGTGCAAGCTAGGACACAGCCACCCCGTGGCAGCGTCAGAGGGGCTCCTGCCCCATCCTTTTGAAGGACATCGTCTTCCAAGCCAGGGAGAGCTTGAGGAGGGACCCCATAAACTGCTAAGACCTTGGGAACCATCCATGTCTGAGACCAGGAAAGGGATGGAGGAAGGGCATTTTCTAGGCTGTCAACCATTCATCAATAGAGGAGTGAATCAAGCTGCCTCCTCCCAACACTGATGAAATGTCCCCGCAGCACCTCCTGAGGGCTTGTTAAAAATACAGATTCTGGGGCCCTGCCCCAGACTCCAGGGTGGAACCACTGGCTGTCAGTGATGAGGGAGAGGCCCTGAGGCATGAAGAGCCTCTTCCTCCAAGGCGTGGTGCCTGGGAGGTCTTCCTGCTTCACTCTCCAGAGTCCTGCTGGGATGCTGGATACCTGCACCAGGAGTTCTGGGTGTCCACTTCTAGCATTTTTTATTTAGGAGGTTGGCCTAGAAGACCCCCGAGGTCCCTTTCAGCTCTGTCACTGTGCTCAAAGGAGGGAGTTCCAGAGAGGGGAGGAGCAGCAGCCCGTCTCTGTCCCGGGGGTGGCTGAGCTCCTGGGGGTGCAGATATGCTGATCCACTGATCCTAGAGGCAGGATGGAGCCCCAGAGCGGCTTTTCCCGTGGCCACAGCTAGCCCTGCATTTTAGGATATGCCTGGTGGGCTTGAGCTGAGAGGCGGTCCTAGCTACCTCCTTGCCAAATTCCTTAACCCCCATCCGCCTCCAAAACGCACACTCTTGGAAACCGTTGTGAGCTGCAAAGCAGTTAGCAGCCCGTGATATGCTGGGCTGTATGTGAGGTGGACTTGCTGGGGATCCCTTTTCTACCCTGTGCATTGCAGACCCCACCTGCCTCTCCTGGGCCACTTCTTTATCAGGCAAACATTGGCTAAGAACACACTGTGGGGACATAAGAGTCACAGTCTCTGAGCCTCAAGAAGCAATAGGCTGGCGGGGAAGACAGACTGATAATCCAAGAAGAGCTTTGCAATGTCATAGGCTGTCTGATGGACAGATATGTGCCCAGGGCTCCAGATGGCCTCCCTGAAGATGCAGCTGGAGCGGTCAGCAGGGCCAGTTCTGGCTTCTCTGCAAGCAGATGGGCTTAACTTTGAGGTCAGTGCCACCCCCCCACTCCCCACTTCCCTGCCCAGCTGACCCTGGTCTGGTGGAGACCCTCCAACCCCAGCCAGTTCCAGGTTCTGATTTGGGGTGTGAAGCCCAGGATCCGCTCTCGGTTCCTGAGCTGCCCTGCTGGCTGCCCTGCCTCTCAAGCCCTGAGCAGGCAGCTGTTGCGTTAGCTGGAAAGGCCCTCTGCTCTGGCAAAGATGAGTTCTCTCACCTCCTCCCTCCCTCCTCACACAACCCGGCCTCTGAGGGACCCCTGGGGAAATGAGCACAGAGGAGCCTGGCAGTTTAAAAGCCCTATAATTGCACTGCTGGTTTCTAGCACCACTCTGGGTTTCCTAAGTTAAGGAAAGTTTACAAGGCCCCGGAAACAGCTCCAATGCCAGCAGGCTCTGGAGATGCAGGCTAGGGCAGCAGAGGGAGGAGAATGTTTCTTGAAGGATCCCTGAGATTCTCCCATCCCTATGAGCCCTTGGAGCCTGGAAGGGAGGCCTCTAGGATACAGGGAGAGAAAGTTCCGGGGATGGGAAGTTTAAGGAGAATCTGGCAAAAGTTTTTCTGGGACTCTGAGTTTTCTTAGTGCATTCAAAAATATTTATTGAGTCCCTGCTCTACGTGCCTGCTCTAGGCACTGAGATCCATCAGTGAGCAAAACAGATCAAGTCTGTAAGGTCGGATCTTAACAAACAGCACCACGAAACAGAGGAAAGCTTCAAGTGAGCTTTATTAGGGAGCGCTCCCAGGCGAGGTTCACTGGTCCGAGAGAAAGGGGTCAGAGAAGTCGTACCAGGGCGAGGGTTGGGCAAGATTTTATAGGGGAAGAAGGGAAAGGGGTGTGGTGAATCTGGGAGGGCGCAGGGTATTCCTTATTTGGTGGTCTTTTCGGGTATCCTGGGGGACCGTTAGTCCCGCCCCTCGAAAGGTGGGAAGGCTGGGCTGGGTTCAAAGTCCCCAGGTCAGTTCCTGGAACTGGGTGGTCCAGAATGTCTCCAGGGCAGTTTCTGGAACTGGGTGGTCCGGAGAATTTCGGTCTGATGCAACCTGTGAATCTGATTGTGTTCCCCTGCCTCGGGCCAGTTGGCCTTACAAAGTCCTTCCTTGCCCTTAAAGAGCTCACACTCTACTTGGGAGATACAAAAGAAGCACGTGTGCAAATACAGATGTGGAATAATGTCAGGGAATGAGACCTGGGAGAAGAAAAATAAAGCAAAGTCATGTGATAGAAAGGTTGGGGAAGACGATTTTAGACAGGGTAACCCAAGAAGACCTCTAAGGAGGTGACCTTTGCCCTGAGACTGGAGGGAGTGTAGGAGGTGAGTGAGGGAGGGGGTGGGAATGGGGTGAGGGGCAGAGGCCCCCGCTGGGAGTGTGCGTGGTCTGTTCAAGGAACAGCATGGGACGCAGTGAGGCTGGGGAGAGGGTGGGAAATGGCACCAGCGAGGGAGCTACTGCCAGACCCTAGAGGGACTCTGGGTTCAGATGGAGGGATGTTGGTGGATGTCGTAAAGGCAGAGGGAGCACCCAAGCATGGCTTCTGTTTCTATATGAAGCATGAGGTGAGAGCAGCAGCTGAGAGTGAGGGGGGGACTGGGGAGCAGGGGGTGGAGGAGGGACATGGAGAGAAGAGAAGGTATTCAATCATCATCGCAGAGAATGAGAAAGAAATTTCTAGAAAAACCTGCTGGGATTGCTGGACAGCACTCAGGGTGCTTGGCAGTTTGTGGTCTTGGATTTAACAACTCTTTGCGTGGTTTGCTCTGTTGAGTGGCTAAAATGGGCTCGCAGAGGGCTAGCCAGTAAGGAGGGAATAAAATAGACACATTCCTGCCCTCAGGCAGTTTCACCTCTGCAGGGGAATTAAGTCAATGTTACAAACAACTGCAAATCAGAACAGTATGAAGCTGTGCTCAGAAAGGTGTGAGAGGCTCTGGAAGGAGCTTGATGGAAGAGAAAGACTTTGGGGCCAGATAGCGGTAGGCTGGAACCGCACCCAGCTTTCCCACTCCTGAGCTGGATACTCTAAGGCAAGTCACAAAAGCTCTCTGAATCTCAGATTTTCCAAATTATAAGATGGGGATAATCCTACTAATTTAATAAGGCTGGAGTGGTGATTAACTAAGGAAATATCAGTAGATCTTGTGTGGAGTAGGAATTTAATGAATGGCAGCCATTGCCGTTTATTAGAACAGGGTCAGCAAATTATGATGCGTGGGCCAGTCCCATCCACCGACTGTTTTTGTACAGCCCACGAGCTAAGAATGATTTTCACATTTTAAACGGTTGGGGAAAAAAAAAATCAAAAGAGGAATAATATTTCGTGAAAGTGATATGAAATTCAAATCTCGGTGTCCATAAATATTTATTGGAACACAGCCATGCTCATTTGTTTACGTATTGCCTATGCTACTTTTGCTCCACAACTGCAGAGTTGAGAAGTTGGTTGTGACAGAGACCATATAGCCTAGAAAGCCTAAAATATTTACTCTGTGGACATTTACAGAAAAAGTTTGCCAACTTCCGATTTAGAGGAAGGAAGGAGAGATTGACCTGGGTACTCCGAAAGATGGCTTCTGTTGCGAACCAGTTTCTGTCTTTCTAGCAGAAGCAGGACAGGTAGGAGGCTGGGCTCCATAGGAGTCCTCTCCAAACTAGAGCTGCGTGTTTTGGGGGTGGGGGAGTGTGTTCCTGGGCTTGGGCCACTAAGCTTGTCTCCTGGCAAGCCAGATGCAGTGCCCTCTTTTCAAGACCCAAAAGGAAGATAGAAAGAGCCAAAGAAACTCGTGCCTTCTAACTTTCTTACAGGAAGAAGGCACGAGTCTGTGTGGATTGGGTCTGCAGGGGTGAGTGCAGCAGGGCCTTGGCTGTGCAGCAACCTTCCGTTTTTCTCTTGCTAACAATTACAGCAGCTGATCCAAACTTTCTCACTGTCCTTAAGCCTCTGAGGCCACCCCTGTGCTCCACTCGGCAGAGGACCCCAACCCCAAGGTCGAGGAGACCAGGCTACCTGCTGTGAAGTCCCTCTACATTCCTCCTCCCCACCTCAACTTCTCTGAATTCCCAGGGTTTCTTCCTGCTGCCCCCAAGGAAGAAGCGTCCCTATCCCTGTTCAGGCTAAGCCTTCCACCCACGCTTTGATCTCATCCCTCCTTGGCTCCCCTGGGCTCTTGCTCTGTTATACATCTTTCTTGCATTCTTAGTCTTGTGTCCACTGACACTTTTCCTTTCCTCCTCTTTTTGGGAAGGTGACTAATATTTAATGAGTTCCTATTATGTGCCAGCACTCTGCTAGGTGATTGTAGATGCTGTTTCATTTGATTCTGACAAAAGGCCTGAGGTAGTATGTTAGTCAGGACTTTTAGTTGCCTGTGAAAGAAACCCAACTCAAACTAGCTTAGAGGAAATTTATTGGTTCATGTCACGGGGAGTTCAAGGACAAATTTTAGACATGATTAGATCCAGGTCCTCAATAATGTCCTAAAGAATTTCTTTCTGTATTTCTCAGTTCTGGTTTCTTCTGTATTGATTTCATTCTCAGACAGACATGCCTCATGTGGTGGCGAAGGTGGCCACCAGCAGCTTCTAGACTTTTACTCTACCTTTGTAGCAATTCCCAAGGAAAGAGAGCTTCAGCAAAAATCCCAGGGCTGACTATCATTGGCTCGGCCTGGGTCACAGAGCCTTTCCTGAACTAGTCACTGTGGCCAAGCGATTGCTGTCCTCTCACTGGTCAACCCAGGGCTATCTGCCCAATTGTGGTGGGGGCATCAGCCCGATCTAAACCACATGGTAAGAAAGATGTGGTTTTGCCAAAGGAAAATCATGGTGTTGACACTGGAAAATGGGAGAATGGTTACTGGGTAGGCAAAAATGACAGTTGTCCATCAAAGATAGATATTACAACCCTCATGTTATAGTTGAAGAAATTGAGCCTAATAGAGGTTAAATGGCTGGTACCAGGTTGTACGGCTGAAACTCAGTAGAGGTGCAATATCACCCAAGTTGGGCTCACTCTATATTCTGCCTTGGTTCCCAGGATTGCCATGGGAATGCAGGAAACTTCAGCTTGCTCAGGGAGTAGAAGGGAACAGGAGTGGAAATGATAAGAAAGAAAATATGGTCTTCTGGAATAACCAATGAGAAAAAAAGCTGCTGACTGGGTAAACCTTGGGTGGACGCAGGTGGCTGGGCAGAGGTGTTGGGAAATAAGGGGTCTCTACGGGAGACATCTCCATTGGAGAGACCTGGTCTCTATCTCTTCCGAATAACCCTACTTGTCTGTTTGTCCAAGGCCTTTCCAATCAACCTTGATGTTTGGCAAATGCTATTGTATTTTACCAAACACAACTGGGTTCAGAGGCATTGCTGTGAACACACACAGCCCTGGTGTTTCACAGAATGACATCAGAGAGGAGGGGAGTTCTGTGACCCCAGGAATGAATCCCCACATTGGGATGAGCTGGACATATACCACCCAACCAGATATTTCAGGTCTGTATCCACCTGGAACTTTTCAAGGGAGAGGAACCCTTTTGATCAAGACCATGAAAGACAGGAGAATTTGCCTGGAGGAAGCAGTTTTCTGCTGGTCTAGGGTGGGACTGTTTTCTAGAAAATTTGGGGCCAGTTCTGTTCATGTACACATATGGAAAGAGGAGAAACACACACACACACACACACACACACACATACACACACACTCTTTTTCTTTAGGATCACTGTATCTGTGGCCTCCAGGCTGTGTTGGGGAAATAAAGTCTGATCAAGGCTCTAAGTAGGGGGTGCTGGGAGTTAGGGAGACCTGGGGGACACAGGGCACCACCAGAAGGGACAGCTGAGGGAGGATGGGAGTGTGGACCCAGAAAGGAATGAATTAGGACCACATATGTGGTCCTGCTACTGATTCTCCCAAGAGGCAGAGATGGTGACAGAACCCGGCATCGGACCCTAAAGAAAGACATGAGTTGAGTTGGAGGACAGCTGCAGAACTGTTGTGTGAGAGCCTTGCCTTTCCCCCGTATCCCTAGCCCCACCCACGCCCCCTGTGCTTCAATCTGAGCTGCTGGAGGCTGAGGCGAAGTGGGTGGAACATTTCTAAGTATAGAATGTCTTGGACTTGGAACCCATGGGAACCTCAGAAGCAAACTCATCCTCACCTAGTGAAAAATGCCCTCTATTGGGCATTGTTAGATGCTTCATCATCAGAAAAGCTCCTCCTTATGTCACACCCAAATCTGCCTCCCAGTAACTCCCAAACCCACTTGTGGACAGTTGGCATCATGCTGGACAAATCCAAGTCCCTTTCCAAGTTAGAACTGGCCCGAGAGTGTCAGTGACGTCATGTGGTCCAAGCAGCTCCGCTCCCCTCGTGTGCACGGGCTTAGCATGTGTCGGGGTGGCGACGTGTACGGTTGTGCATTCAGGCAACCCGAGTGGTGAGTAAATGAAGGGCTATATTTATCTCCGCCTCCCAGGCCCAGGAGCTCCCACTCTGTGCCACAGAAGGGAAAAACAAGCATGTGGGGAGATGCCTCACATTATTGTGACAAGTAATTAGGGGATGTAAGATGTTCATAAATCACTTTATTAGACAAATGCTGCTTATAAGCCCCACGCCACAAACATTCCCGGAGAGTTGCCTCTGGTCCCGGGACTCTGCTGCTGAAGAAATCCTGGCTCTCCTGGTCCTCCACGTGGTGGGCTGTGTGCAGGGAAAGGTCTGGATTTGCTATCTCTGCTCTGCCCCTCCTAAATGCATGATCTTAGGCACATCAGCTCATCCAGTTAGACTGCAGTTTCTGTGTCTGTAGGTGGGAGTAATGCTCTTCGCTCGCTGCTTCAGGAGGTGTCTCCAGCAGACCCTGCCACCGCCAGGGCTGGGGGTAGGGTGATAGTAGAAGTGGTGATAAGGGATCCCAGGTGTCAGGGCCTGCCTGCGGGGGCGGGGACAGTTGAAGAGGTGTGTCCAGTGGGAACAGAATATTAATTGAGCATCTACTATTGCCAGGGACTGGAACAGGCCTAAGGGACATTGCTGAACAAGATTCTTCCTCAACTTGCTCATCATCCACAGAGAAGACAGGGAATCCTAGGACAAGAGCTGTTTGAAATGAAAATCGTAGCAGCCTAGATCTGGGGTCAGCAAGCTTTTCTGCTAAGTCAAGGGCCACGAGAGTAAATGTTTTAGACTTTGCGGGCCATGCAGTCTCTTGCCACCATTCAACTTTGCCCTTGTCACGCAAAAGCAGCCTGAAACAATACATAAACGAACGTGCGTGCCTGGATTCTGATGAAACTATTTATGGACACTGAAATTTGAATTTCACAACATTTTTACGTGTCCTGACATATTCTTCTTCTTTTGATTTTTAAAAAAACACTTAAAAATGTAAAACCATTTTCAGCTCATGGTCCGTAGAAAGGCAGGCGGTTGGCTGGATTTGGGTCATAGTTTGCAGACTCCTAGCATAGAGGAAAAAGCAGTGGAGTCCATTAGGGGTACCAGGGAAGTCTTTGCTGGGTCTGAGATTCTCAGTAGATGACGGTTTCACTGGGACCGTATGCTGGGGAGGGGAGAGGTGGGCCTTCTACGCAGAGGCAAGTGCTGTTATTTGGGCAAGGAGGCAGGAGCAGGGATGCCTGCCGGACAGTGGGGAGTTTGGAGTGATTGGACTACAGATGTGAGGTGGGGCAGTGAGCAGCGGGTAAGACTGGAGAGAAAGTTGGAGTGGGATTGGGAAGCCCTTATAAGCCATGAAAAGGAGTTGAGCTGATCCTGAAGGCCATGGGGCTCTAGTGGAGATTTCTTGACTTTATAGAAAAGCCCTCTCAGCCCCCGTCATGGCAGGAGGGCCGGGAAGGGGTTGTCTCA
>NW_020175833.1:1524579-1537265 GCF_003031525.2 Neophocaena asiaeorientalis asiaeorientalis | reverse complement strand
ATTTAATGGGGGGGGGGGGGGGCGGTGATGAGAGCCTGAACGGAGTCAGTAACAGCAGGGACAGGAGCAAGAAGCCAGACTGGAGAGGAGAATCCATAGGTGGAAACAGCCCAGATATGGGGGCAGGGAGGAGAGGAGGTCATCTCTGAGGTCGCATTCCCAATGGAGTGCCATTTGTGAACAAGCACCCCATTATGTGCCCTCACCGTGATGGCTAATAGGTATCTAATGGTGCCTCAGAGGAGGGGCAGGGAGGGGCCTCCCACTCGTGTTCCAGGTTCTGCACCAGGAGCTTTATAGACATTATGTCATTCAATCCCACCACTGTCCTGCAAAGGGAGTTTATGGTCTCACTTTACAGACAAGAAAACCAAGACCTGGAAAAATTAAGCAGTTTGCTCCAGGCGACACAGCTGGTGAGTGAAAAAGGGGAGCTCGGATCTTGGGTTAATTACTCTATATGCCAACATCTTTCAACCTGGACACCCTGCTGGAGGCAGTTTCGGAGCATGACGCACCCAAAACCCGAAGGGACATTTTTATGGGCACCTGGTCACACTGGAGGCGGTGGAGGAGGGCACAGCAGAGCACGGGGAGGTGGCAGGGGTTGGGGTGACAGAAGTCAGGCAAGTAGCTCCTCTTCTGGGAGTCTACATTTAATTCCAGAGCAAGGAATCAAGGGGGTGGTTGAGAGAGACCTCGGGCAACCTGCTGAGCCTCTGGCTGCGGTCTCCCTTTGTGAAGCCTGGTGGGGGGTACTGACGGGGCCGCAGGGGTGGTTCCAGTCACCCTGCATCCAAAGCTGTCCTCCCGGAAAAGGCATCTCCCCAACCCCTGCCAGGGTACCATCCCCAAACCCTTAATTCCATTCCATCCCTCTACTGCTCAAAAGCGCCCAACTTTCGGTGGGTTCCATGGTTCGAAGGGCACATCTGGCTCCGCAGCCTGGCAGGGAAGGCCCGGCCTCCACAGGGCTCCAGTCTTCTCATTCAGGTCCAGTTCTTACTGTTCCCAACAGAACCTCTGCTGCACTGGCCCCAGCAAGACACCGTGGCCCCTCTGCTGAGACCACCCCATCCCTCTATAGATCTGGGAGATGCTTTCCTCAAGGTGCAGCTGGGCGCCCACCTCCCTTGCAGTCTTCCCTGATGAGCCGGCCCTCCCCTGGCGCCGTGATGGTGTGATGTCCCCGTTACTCTCAGGAAGTGGTGCTGAGGGCTGGCCAAGTTCTTGTTCTGGGTAAAAGAGGAAACACAGGGCTTCAAAGGGAAGCCGAGGGTGATGAGTCCCAGAGCAGAAGACCCTGGTTAGAGGAAAAGGCCAAAGGGGGAGGCAGAGATCATGGGAGCCATCAATTAACCACAGGATCCTGAGGGGGGAGGTGAGTGTGTTGGGGCAACGTCCAAATTACAGGCAAGGGTCATCATGGGGCTCCCCTAGTCACCCTGCTCCCCGAAGGACTATCGTGGGCTCTGCTGTGAAAACACCTATTATGGGATGTGGTCGAAGCCATGGTTATGGGGTGGGACTGGAAGGGCTTTGTATCTTAGGGAGAGGGCCTCTTAGGGAACAAAGCTTCCTGGATAAACCTTAAAACATATCAATTTCCGTGTTATTTCAGTGGCGGCAGGAAGCTCCACAACGTGGAGGAGGTGGGTTATACTTACACTAATCACAAGGCTGTGACCTTGAATAGCTGTTGAACATTCCCAAGGTGCTTTCACATGCACTAGATCATCCCACTTTCATGACAATCTGATGGGTGTTATCATCCCCGTTTTACAGATGAGGCTCAAGATTAAATGTGACTTGCTAGGCTCCTCTTCATGGCTGCCACGCTGCTCTTCAAGGTCACGGGGAAGCCCCCTTTGAGTTCTCTCTCCTAGCAGGAGGGCACAGTGTTTGCTAAGTGTTAACCAGGAGAGTGTGAATTAGCTTTTTAGAAGCTTCTCACGCAGCTAGTAAGTGATGAGCTTGGGAGCCAAGTCTAGTTCTATGCTCCTCCCAACACCTTGTGTTGTTAACTTAACTGCATGTGTGTGCACCTGTGGCCTCGGTGAAATTATACACTCCTTGAGGATAGATATTCTGTTTCCTGTTCTGTGTAAGCCCCCTTTTGCACTGGGCCCTGGTACATAGTAAGCACTCAGCCAACCTTTGGCTGATCATCTCTTCACTCCTACCCCAAATTCAACAGGTCTGCCCCTGAGACATTCTGCTTAGGAAGGAGAGATGGAATACTGTCAGTTTCTCTGGGATCCCCTGCCCTTTGGGAGTTTCTCTGGAGAGTTCCCAGAGCTGACCTTGGGAACAGAGATCCAATTCTTGCCATTTGGAGCATTTGTATCCTGATTACATTCATTCCCACGACACATCTTCTCATGGTCTTGGACAATTTAGAGCTTTGCTTGGTGGGAAGGCAGGGGAGAGAAGGTGGCCTCTCTCCATCACTTAGGGCTGCAGATTCTCAGATGCCAATTTCTTATCTTTGGCCCAGTCCCACTGTTCACTGCGGGACACTTAAGCTCTCAGGCCCACTTTGGGGCTCAGGAAGAGATGGTCCTCCTTCCCCATCCATCTCTGCTTTATCTTTCTTTCATCTAATGGTTTGCCACCTTGGCAGGAAGGGTGCTACTGGGAGCTGGGGAGACCCCCTCTTCCAAGTTCTCTCTCTTAGCAGGAGGGCACTGTGTTTGCTAATAGGTGTTAAATGGGAGCATCAAATTTTAATCAGCTCCTTAATGGAGTCTGGGGACCTGGGGGAGTTCTTGAGTCCTGCATTATGCTGCTTGCTGGAGCCAAGTTGGATGCAGTGAGTGGGAAGGTGGGACGGGAAGCTGCCGTCAGCCAGAGCTACTGGAAAATGAGATGGTGCTGGCTACTTTCATTCAGGGTGGCCCAGCTCAAGTGGCCACCGTGGCTGCTCTTGGTGACCCATCCATTGCTGGCTTCCTCTTGGTGGGAAGCAGGTCTAACAGCAAATGTAAAAATGGGAGAACATTGGCATCGGAAGACCCTGGTTCATATTCTAGGATTTTCAAGTTGAATGAATTACTGTGGACAAGTTCCTTGGTGTGGTAGCCAGTTCATTTTAATTAGGGCCCCCAAATCGGGCCTCCCTGCATCCCTTTTGCGATGGGATGTTACCACTCCCTTGCACTGAGAGGCAGAGTTTCTTCATCCCCATCACACTGAGTTGGTCTATGACTTTCTTTGACCAATAGAATATGGTGGGAATGTCATAGGTGGGTTCTGGAGCCTAGGCCTTAAGAGTCCTTATCGCTTTTGCTTTCTACTCTCTTGGAATGCTGTCCCGTGACCACCATGAAAGGAAGCCTGTCTAACCTAGTAGAGGGTGAGAACCCATGTGGAGGAGAACCAGGGTGCTCCCATCCATAGCCAGCACATGTGAGTGAGGTGATCTTCCAGCTCCAGGTGAGCTGTAAGCTGACTGCAACCATATGAGGGATCCCAGGTAAGACCTGCAGAAGGATCACCTAGATTGAAAACATGTATTGTGAGAAATAAAAAAATCATCATTGTTTCAGGGCACTGAGTTTTCACGTGCTTTGTTACTGATTAATAGATAACTGAAATGCTTGGCTTCTCTGAGCCTTGGATTCTCAGATGTAGCCCAGGACCTCTGATGAGCACCTTGTCCCTGGAAGGGCCTCTATGACAGGTGCCTGAGACTGTGCCTGGGACATAGTAGGTCTTCAGGGAGAGAGAAGCACTGCCAATGAGACTGGGGGAGAGAAGGGCCTTGACCGCCACAGCAAGGAGATGTGACAGTGGTGGTGGTGGTGGGATGAGGGAGAGGGATGACATGTAAGACTTTTCTGAGACAAAACAGGATTTGATGAATGACTACATGAGCAAGGAGGGTGAGTCAGAGATGCCATGGAGTTTGCCAGCCCGGGGAAGTGAGTAAACAGTGCCGCTAAGGAAGGTGGGAGGAGGGCAGGTCTGAGATGGAGATGAACGGGTATGAGAAGGAGACAGTGGACGCAGTTGGCCATGTGGGCCTGAGCTCATGAGAGAGGCCAGTGCTGGGTGGAGGTGTGGGACTCATCGGGGTGCAGGGGACCATTGAAACCTGGTGGATGGCTGTCTCAGTCTGTTTGTGCTGCTATAACAAAACACTACAGATTAGGTGGCTTGTGAAAAACAGAAATTTCTATCTTTGACTTCTTAGTTGACATCAGACTCCTTCTAAGCACTTCACAAATAACATCTATCTCAACCTTGTAACGATCCTACTATCCCCATTTTACAGACAAGGAATCAGAGGCACAAGAGTTACTTGGTGCAGAGTGCACATCTAGTAAGTTCCAGAGGCCAATGTGGCGGTCTAGTTTAGAGCCCACACTATTAACCAGTGTCCTCTAAGCCAACTCCCCGGCATGATACACATAGTAGGCGCTCATGAAATACATGTGCATTGAATTAAATCCATCAGATCGCTATTTCCAAGAAAGCCAAAGATTGTAAATTCTTAGGAACACAAATCCCTTTAAATGTCACTTGTAGAATCTCAGATACTAGGAAGAAAACGAAATAGGAGGGTGGGTGGGTCTTCAGGAGGGATTTTGCTCTTCCATTTTTGCAGCTAGTGTGGTTTGCTGCCCTCTCACCCTGTCACTGCCCCACAAATCTTCCAGTCTTGCCCTCTTGGGAAAGGAAAGAGTTGGAGCACCCACTGGCCATCGTGGCAGACAGGGGTCGGGTAGAGCAACGATCCGTGTTTCAGTGTTCTCCATGCTGCTGGAGCCTGTGAGGCGAAGGCCAGATGAGCTGGAGCTGAACGCAATTTTTGTCAGAGTTCCCTTCCCATCTGTGAATGCAAATCCTGAATTACAGGCCATCCGGATGACAAGCTGACATTTTAGCTCCAAACATTCTCCTATAATTAGTAGAATCTAATGCAATACAGGGAATGGCTCCATTTTACACACACGTTATCGTAATGCCTTTAAATAAGATAATTGATTATGCCTCTGCATAAGAAAGTGAAATATTCGGTGTAATTAAAACCAGTATTCCAATCCTGGCTCCCTGACAGGTGATCCACGTGTCACTTTATAAACCCTTAAAGTACTGCTCACCCCCACATTCAAAGTTCGTTGTAGAAAAAACTTTGGAGAATTTTTTTTTCTCATGGTTTCCAGCTTTGGGTCTGGAAATCTGAGTGGGGGTGGCTACTGATTTTGGGGGGAATTCTGTATTCCTCCTCAGCTCCCTGACACTATCACAAACTCTGTCTCACGTTTCGCTAATAGATCTTCTTTTTATAGATGAGGAAATCGAGGCACAGGGAAATGACAGCCATTCTGTGACAGCCAGCTTTGGAACTCAGTTGTCTGTCTCACAGCCCTTGCAATTAGATTTTAATACAAGTTCTTTTGCTGTAAGTGGGAAAAGTGTGGTTTTGTTGACAGAATGTAGGGCTGGAATCAGGAAATCTGGATTCTTCTTAGCTTTGCAATCAGTTAACTTCTCTGAGCTTTAGTTTCTCCACTTACTTCATTGATTGGCTAGGGAGAGAATTAGATCAGATCAGTAAAGTGAGAAATTTTAATATAATAGTCTAGTAGGTAGACTCCTGGGTTGTCTGGGGTGGAGATGGGGAGGTTACTTGTTTGAGTAAAGAAAAGTCAGGTACGGCTCTGGAAATCTCAGTGGCCTGGAAGTCTAGGGATTCCCCAGTACTACCCCATTACTCTTGACCCAGCCTCCATCTTCTGGAGGTTGAGTGGTGGGGAGGAGATGGGACATCAGTAGGAAAGCTAGGTGAAAATTGTGTGGGAAGCTCTTTGCCTTGATGGTACTTGGAGATGACATAGACATCTCAAGTGGTGTTGACCCACATTAGAGTCCTGCATTAGTCCCACCCTGTGAGTAAGTTTCCGAAAGAGTTAGTCTGTGGCATGCATTTGTGGGGCAGCTGATGGGTATTGGGTGAGTGCTCTGGGGACAGGAAAGCAAGCCACTCCCATTGGTTTCTCTTCTGGAGGCAAACTAATTACTTCATCTTTATTCTCATGAACCCCATAGCCTCATCCCAATAGCATTACTAATAAAAGCCTAGCTTCCTACAGAGATGTCAAGACTATTATCAATACATTTGTTCAGGAAAAGCTCTTCCCAGCGTTGTCCTATTCACACTTGCACTAGTTTCCTATTGCTGCTTTAAAAAATTACTATACACTTAGTAGCTTAAAATAACACAAATTTATCATCTTATAGGTCTAGAGGTCAGAAGTCTGAAATCGATCTCATTGAGCTAAAATCAAAGTGTTGGCAATGCCGTGTTCCTTCTTGAGGTTCTAGGGGAACACCTGTTGCCTTGCCTTTTCCTGCCTCTAGAGGCTGCCTGCATTCCTTGGCTCATGGTCTCTTCCTCCACCTTCAAAGCCAGCAATGTATGTTGAACCTTTCTTACTGTGCCTCATCTCTGATTCTGATTCTTTGGCCCCTTTCTTCCCTGCTTGTCACCCTTGTGACTACACTGAACCTACGAGGATAATCCAGGAAAATCTCCCCATCTCGAGATCCATAACTCAATCACATCTGCAAAGTCCATTTTGTCATATAAAGTAACACAGTCACAGGTTCCAGGGACTAGGATTTGGGCATCTTTTGCAGGGGTTGGGGAGCGGGTTATTATTCTGCCTACCACTATGCTCTAGCCCCAAGGGTAATTGTATTAGTTACCTATGGCTTCTTAACATATTACCTCCAAATTTCATGGCTTAAACAATGACCATTTACTGTTTCACCATTTCTGTTTGTAAGAAATTCTGTTGGTAAGAAAAACTAATACAAGTGTGAACAGGACAACACTGGGAAGAGTTTTTCCTGAACAAATGTATTGATAATAGTCTTGATGTCTTTGTAGGAAGCTAGGCTTTTATTAGTAATGCTTTTTGGACACCCCGCTGGCTGGGGGTCTCTCACAAGGCTGTATTCAAGGTTGACTGGAGCTGTAGTCATCTCAAGGCTTGATGAGGGAGGATTCACTTCCAAGTTCACTCACATGGCTGTTGGTAGGTTGTTGGCTAGAGACATCAGTTCTTTGCCACACAGGCCTCTCCATAGGGCAGCTCACAATATAGCGGCTGAATCCCTTCAGAGTGAGCGAGTGTGAGAGCAGAAGAGGGTGCCCAAGATGGAAGCCACAGTCTTTTTATAACACAGTATTGGAAGTGACATCCCATCACTTCTGCCATATTCTTTTTTGTTAGAAATGAGTCAATAAATCCAGCCCACACTCAAAGAGAGTGACTTACACAGGGGTATAACCAGGAAGTGAGGATCAAATTCGGGGCCATCTTAGAGGCTGTGTCCTCCAGCAGTGGGGAGGCTGATCCCTAAGGATCAGAGATGAGGCCCCCAAGATTTAAGACAACGGAAATCAGACTTTAGAGGCCCTATCCCAATGCAGAGGAGACTGAGATATTGGGATGGGGGGGTGGGCGTGTAGGTAGGTGGGTGGTTGTAGAACTTTCTTCCATCTTTGTCAGTGGTTCTCTAACTTAGGAGGTATATTAGAATTATCTGCAAGATAAAAGGCCAAAGCCTGAGCTCCAAACCTATAGGTTCTTATTTAGTTGGATTGGGGTAGAATCCGTGCAGGTGCATTTTTTCCAGAACTCTCAAAGTAATTCTGATTAGCATCAAAGTTTGAGAAATTTTGATCTAAAGAGTTTGCTGGTATCTAAAAGAAGGAATTTGGAGATACCACAGAACTCTTTGAAGTCTGGATCTTCCAAATGATTATAATGATGATGATTTTGACAATAATAAGAATTATTATTTACGTGAGTACTTAACACTTGGCAGGCACTATCTCCTGGGTCTCAGTTTCCTCATCTACTAAATGAAGAGAACATCAATCCAACAGGGAGATAATGAAGCCTAAATGATTTAAGTCTGTATGCACTTGGTAAATGCTGGATTTACACCAGCGCCTCCTGTCTTGGACATCCCTGTGCTCCTTTTTGGGAGCTGAGATACCACACCCATCCCACCACCCTAGCACATTGGAACTGCTTGACAAGGGTGAGTGAACTCAGAGGAACCTACAAAGGACATTGTGTAGTGACCACAGGTCTGATGGGCTGCCCAAGAGGCCATTATGCAGGCTTGGGCTGGGGTGAGGCTGGCTATGTGGTATACCCAGGTCTTCCATTAAAAGGCTTGGACCAGCAGCTAAGCCTAAGAGCAGTGACCAGGCTATTTTTACCTCCAGGTGACAGAGCTGGATCTACTCCTCTTCTTAGAGGAGCAGTCTATGCTGGACATGGCTGTACCTCTGAGGCCCCAGTCCACTTCTCGTCACGGATGAGTGAACTCCATTGACAGTTATTCCCAGCCTTCCCAGACCTCTTAGGTTTCTTCAGAATTACCTGGTAGTCTGGCAATTCTTTGTGGGCAGGACTTTTGGCCTCCCCTGCTTAAGCCGTCACTTGGTTCAAGTACAGGTATGCCTGTACTAGTCTCTTCACATAGCCCTAAATAGGAAAGTAGAAAGGGCTGGTGACCTAAGCCAGGTTTTGTTCTTCCATTAGTAGGGAAACTGAGGCAGAGTACAGGGCCTTATCTGCTTACAGATAGTGTGAGCTTTGGCTATATTTGGAAAGTTCCAGCCTCCTGGAAGTTTCAACATACGAAGATACTCATGAACTGACTGTTCTGTGTGTTCTTTTCTGCCAGAAGCTGAGCTCCTGCGGACTGATGCCAAGGATAAAAGAAGTTATGTAGTTCTAGTTTCAAAGGGTCTAAGTTCAAGACTCAAGCTAGTTTTGCAATATTGAACTTAGCTTCAAAAAGAATGCCCTTTAAATGCTTGTTTTGCCACTATCTTGCTGTGTTACTTAAGGCAAGTAAGTTCACTTAACCTATTTCAGTATTGGCTTTCTTATCTGTGACATGCTTGTATCAGTCAGCATAGGCTTATCCTGCAGTAGCAAGCAACCCTCAGACCTCAGTTGCTGAATACAGCAAAGATTTATTTCTTACTCACTTTTTGTGTCCATCTTGGGTCTACCGAGGGCTCTGCTACATGTTGTCTTTATTTTAGGACAGAGATGGACAAAAATAGTTGCCATCAGGAACATTGCTGATTTCTGTGGTAGTGGGTCAGGGAGACTGGGCACAAATGATGGTACTTCCACCTGGAAGTAACACACATTATTCTGCTCATTTTTCATTAGTCAGAGCAAGTCACATAGTCATCTCTAATTCCAAACGTGAAGGGAAGAGCAATCTTACCATATGCCCAGAAAGGGGGAGATCTGGAAAGGTTTGGTGAACAGCACTACTGGCTGTCACAATGAGTATTGTTATGTCAACTTTCCCTCCAGGTTATTGAAAGCATTAAAGGAGATAATAGAGGGGAAATCACTTGCAAATAGTAGACACAAGTAAGATGTTGTTCAAGTAGCATTTGGTGTCAGCTGTTGTGTGACAAACACTATATGCTAGACATTTTGTAACAGCAGCAACCCCCAGATGGAACTCTGGAAGGCAGTGGTTCCCCTGGCTTTGCTCCCTCTTGGCACTGGAGTCCTGACTAATTGTCAGGCAAGGCGCACTAGCCCAGGTATGTGTGTGGAATGAGAGCTCTCCTTCAACTGGAGACTTCTGGATGTTGTCCAAAGTATTTCCTGGGAAGGGCTCACTCTTGTGACAGCTGACCAGTGATCTCCACAAGCAGAGACAATGTGGGCTGTCCTGATGTTGACCTCTGCGTCCTCTTCACTAAGGAGCAGGTCAGGTCTCTTAGCTCAGTGGATTTGAGACTGGTCGTGGTCTGGTGTGGATTTTGGTCCAAGTGCCCCTCTGTATTCTGGGGTCCACTCTGTGCTGAGATGCCTGCTTCTTGCTCTGAGGCCCTTGGAGTGGGAAGTCTTTGGTAATCTAGGGAGATCCTGTGATATTGCAGTGTCCTGTCTCCATCAGTGGCTTTTCTGGCTGGAAGAAAAAGCCCGTTGAGATCAGCAGTGTTGTGTTGGCAGCTGCACTCCATGCTCTCTGACCATTGGAATTTTGGATGTTAAGCAACTCCCTTTTTTTTGATGGGGAGAGTCTTTACTTGAAATTTAAACTAAAAAGAGATCCCTATGTCCTTAACATTTTGTGTGGGCCAATAGATACACCCCTGGCAACAGTAGCTCAGAACTTAGTCATGCCTGTGCTCAATATACACTTGCAAATGCATTCTCTTGTTAGAATTCCACAGGATTATTCTACTAATAATTTTATTAGTAGTAATAAATTATTAATTTATTAGCAATAACTACTACTAATATTATTCTACTAATAGTCCTGTGAAATAGCTAACATTCTTATCCCCAATTTACAGATGAGGAGACTGAGGCTCATGTACCTTATCTGCCTTGTCCAAGGTCCCACAGGTAGCAAGTGGCCTGCGTTTAAAGACAGGTCCTCAGACTCCAAGCCCATTGTCCATTTCACTCTACAGCTCTCCTTCATAGTGCTGTTTGCCTTTTTTTTTTTGGATGATAGAAGATCCTGACTAACCATCAAAGTTTTAGAGCTAAAGGGGATTTTAGAGGTGATCTAGCCCAACACCCTTGTTTTATGGAGGAAGCTCCAGGCTCACAGATGGTTGCCTGATGGCTCACATTGAGCTGTGTCTCACTCCTTTGCTTTTTCTACTGTATCCTAACCATGATGATAGTTTTTTTTTTTTTTTGCTTTATTTCTATCCATTCCCTGTCCCCCTTCTACAGCATCTCATCCTCATTTTGTAACATCACCTTCTAGAAGCCTCCCCTGATCATCCTTCTTCCCCCAGGTTACGTTTGGTGCCTACTCAATGCAAGTAATAGTCCCTGTAGCCGTCCAGATTATAGGATATACCCACTGAGTTGTAATTGTCAGTTTACTGATGGATAACAATGGACCTCCCCCTCCACCCATCACCCTGGGGACAGAAATTATGTTTGTTTTGCTTGCCACTCTATACTTGGGGCTGGCACTCAACTGGTGCTCAGAAAATATTCATAGATGGAAGGAAGGAAGAAAAGGAAGGAAGGAAGGAAGGGAGCGAGGACAGCTGACCAGGTGTGACTTTCAGTGTGGGCCCTCTCTTGCAGGGTTGGGGGGGTGCCTCCTGAGGGGCTCTTCCTGTTGGGGTCTCCCAAGGGTCAGGGAGCAGGAAAGCCTCTCTGCTGCCTTTGTGGGGCCTGCCCCCTACCTCTGAGTTGTTCTTATTCTTACCAGCAGCCCTTGGAAAGGGAACTGAGCTGAGCAGGGGAGAGATCAAGAGAGATTGAGGGGGAGAGAGTAGAGGAGGGTGCGCTCCTCCAAGACAGGAGAAGAGCACTTAAAAAATGTCACTTAGAATCCCTGAAAGAATAAGCTGTAAAAACAACCACACACTCTCTGCTGGGTGACGCAAGTCAAAGAGAAATGCGATGCAATTAGTCACTGGTTCTGAGTAGGAGGCGGGGAGGGGGCAGGGAGGCAGAATGGGAGAATGGTGAAGGGCTGGGGGGCGGTGGCAGCCTCCCTCACAAACTTTGCATCATCTGCTCAGAGACAGCCTCCGTAGCCCTGGGGAGATGTTATTTCTTTTCTTTCAGCCCTCTGTGCTGGCCAGAGCCCCTCCTCGCTTCTCCTCTTTCTCTCCCAAGAGGTGGCATCTTCCCCCTTGGCCAACACAGTCTTAGGTCTAGAACTGGGGAGCCCACAGTTTCTTGAGGGAAGGAGGAGGCTGGGAGACCAGAGTTCATGGGATTGTAAAGAGGGGAAACCTTTGACCTTGGGCCCACCCTGTGGACCTCAGCTCCCCACTTTCCTGCCCAGAGTGAAATGTTTTTCCTGTTCAGGACTTCAAAAGGGGTAATTTGTTCACCCTATTACGTACCAAACAGTTATCAAGCAGTCACTATGTGCCAGACCCTGCGCTCATGGAGCTCACAGTTTAAGTCGAAGAGATGGACAAGGCATTAGGCAAATAGGATGCTGAGTGATGGGAAATATGCTGGTGGTTTCCCATTTTATCCATCCATGAAGTAGCCTAGCTGCTGCACATGGGTCTGAAGGAAGGATCCAAAAGATACTTTCTCACAAGGCCCTCCTTGTTTTCCTAGGTAAGGTAGCAGTCAATGATGATTAGAAGTTCTGGGTATTACAAGAACCTCACACTGCATGGACTTTTGGGTTCCCGGTCAAGAGAGGTAGATTCAGGAAAGAAGTGTCCTAAGGGTACTTTTAGGGGCTGGGGTCATCCTATCTTTTAACCACTGCTATTCACAGCAGCATCAGCACCCCCTGGGAACTTATTAGAAGTGAAAATCCATGGGCCCCACCCAAACTTGATGAATCACACTCTCAGGGAGTGGGGGCCAGAAATCTGTGTTTTAATAAGAATCCAGGTGATTTCATTGTGCATGGAAATTTGAGATGCACTGCCTAAAGGACTAGCTGAAATTGACTCAAATCCCCCACTCCTCTGTCTTTGGGAAGGTGAGGCCAATGTAGCGCCCTCTCTTGGTTTTTGTAAATTTCAAAAGCTTTCCTAGTCAACAATGGCTCTGATTTCAGGGGCAGGGGTGGGGGAGGGGGAAGGGCTGGGGAGGTTGATAACTTTTATTATGTTTTTAGTGCCATGGACCTTTATCTTCACCTGCGTTACAGCTCTGATAAGGGACTTA
>NW_020175833.1:1506112-1524175 GCF_003031525.2 Neophocaena asiaeorientalis asiaeorientalis | reverse complement strand
CAAGCTTTTCTTTTTTTTTTTTATAAATAAATTTATTTATTTTATTTATTTATTTTTGGCTGCGTTGGGTCTTCATTGCTGTGCACAGGCTTTCTCTAGTTGTGGCGAGCAGGGGCTACCCTTCATTGCGGTGCACGTGCTTCTCATTATGGACGCTTCTCTTGTTGCAGAGCACGGGCTCTAGTCACGTGGGCTTCAGTAGTTGTGGCACGCAGGCTCAGTAGTTGTGGCTTGTGGGCTCTAGAGCTCAGGCTCAGTAGCTGTGGCGCACGGGCTTAGTTGCTCTGTGGCATGTGGGATCTTCCCAGACCAGGGCACGAACATGTGTCCCCTGCATTGGCAGGCGTATTCTTAATCACTGAACCACCAGGGAAGTCCCAAAAGCTTTTCCTGATCTGCCTTTTTGCACCTTCACACCTCCCAAATACAGTTCACATGCGGTAGTTGTGCATAGTAGATTTTGCCTTGTGATTTGAAGGCACATTGTGGAAAGGAACATCCCAGCACTGCAGCCAGATAATTTAAAGTCGAATATTTCCCTTTCCTGTCCCTCAGATATATATTTTTTTCCTGGTCGCGCTGCACAGCCTGCGGGATATTATTTCCCTGACAAGGGATTGAACCCACGCTTCTGCAGTGGAAATGCGGCGGAGTCTTAACCACTGAAGGGAAGTCCTCCCTCAGCCATTTCTTACAACGTAAGCCCCCAGTGATGTTCCTAGGCCTTCTCTCTCCTCCGTCCTTTTTCTCTTCTCTACATCTAAGTTTCTATGCATTTAACTTGCCAAAGAGCTTAACTTTCTCCTTGTTTCCTTCCAGTCCAGTTCTCCAGGATCCGACCTTGCACCACCTAAGAAACTCTGATGATATTTTCACAAAGATAGTTCCTTCCCTAGGAGGTTCTCTGGTGCCATCTGGTAAAATAGTAATTTTCTTTATCCCCCTACATTAGCAATCAAACTTCTTATTTAATCCTAAGGGTGCTCCCACAACCATGGCCTTGGTAACTTCCTACTCCTTTAGGCTGAAGGGTTGTGGTCTGCCCTTCCCACACGAGCATTCTCTCAACCTGGGGTGCTTTCCCTTCATATTATTGACTTGGTTCTGAAGTGGATGCTTCAACCATTAAACAAATTTCTTAACAGTCTTTCCTTCCCTAGCTTGTCCTCTTTTATTGTTGTTTTTCTCCCAAAGACCTTTGTTCATTCAGCAAACTCTTCTTAAAATTCTTCTCAATCCCTCAATCCTTAAATGCTGCCTCCTTCCCCTACCAGCTCTGACCATTCCCTTCTTTCTGGAAGGAAGAATGTCTCTGACCCCAGCCAGGCCATGAGCACTGCCTCAGTGGTGACTTCTTATGCCCCTCAAACTTGTATCCATTTTACCTCTTCCAAATTTTTGATTCAGGGGCTTCCCTGGTGGTGCAGTGGTTGAGAGTCCGCCTGCCGATGCAGGGGACATGGGTTCGTGCCCCGGTCCAGGAAGATCCCACATGCCGCAGAGCGGCTGGGCCCGTGAGCCATGGCTGCTGAGCCTGCGCGTCTGGAGCCTGTGCTCCTCAACGGGAGAGGCCACAGCAGTGAGAGGCCCGCGTACCACAAAAAAAAAAAACCCAAAACAAAAACAAACTATTGATTCAGTTGATTCAGCTGATGTTATTTAAGCTTTCAGGGTAATAAATGAAGGTAAACCATGTCACAGCCTCATACCCACTCCAGAATAAGCATTAATTAGAAAGGAGGACAGGTACTTCACCAGAAAGGAGACTCTACCTTCCATGAGTATGTAGAAGCTCATTAAACTTCTGTGCACAGCTGGGTGTCAAAGACTTTTTCCATCCTCACCTTCTTGACCTGTCCATCATCTGCAAGACTGTCAACCTCACTCTCTCCTTTCATTCTCTCTTCAGGCTGGTCCTGATGTTGGGTCCTTCCGAGGATCTTCTCCTTCTATTTTGAGCATCCCTTTGAGTGTTCTTGTCTTGTAAGATGGGCACCTCTACTCCTCTCCCAACTTCTCTTGCCAGGAGTAAGACCAAATATTGGGAATCAGCTAAGCATAATGAGGAACATGGAGGGCTGAGCCCTGGCCACACTGGAAATCATCTGGGAAAAAAAAACACTGGGGTGTTTCCCAGGACAGGTCCTTTGGGGCACATCAACGAGTAGACAGAGATGAGACTGGGTTTTTCTGCATGAACAAGCAAGGCTCCTCCCTATGACCTACCTCTTCTTGGTCTGGAGACGCCACATCCTTGAAGTGAAATCAACAATCCTTTCCTTAGATCACATCCTTTCCTGATGTGAAGACCAAGAGAGACTGATCATTTGTAATCACCTCTTTCCAGTTGATAACAGACATTGGAACCTTAACCTGGAGGATCTGAAGATCCATGAAGAGGAAGAGCATTTCCCTGGGAAACATCTGCCAAGTAAGTCTTCCCTCCAGGGTAGTTGTCAATGAAAAGCCTCCTTATCACTCACCCAGGCACAAAGCCCAGCAGACTGGGCAGGGGTACCAACTGGGAAAGCCAAAGTCATCCAGTCTTCTCCTCACATTTGTAGTGATTGCACATCTAGCCACCGTGGGAGTATTTTTCTCTGTCCCTTGTGCCTCTGCTGCCCCTACCCTCTCATCCATGGGGCTGAACTCTGGGGTAGATTTTCTATCAGTGCAGGGGCACAGATCCTTCTTTTCTTGGAAGGCCTTAAGGAGATGATTATGAGGGTGGGGAGAGGGAAGCCAGAAACTCACAGATGTAATGGAACCAGATCTCACTGTCCAGAGACCACTATGCTAGTAGCAGCAGCTGAGATGCTTTTCCTCTGGGATGGAATCTTGGGCTAACATGAATCTAGATAAAAGAATAAGTCAGGCTCTACTCCATGACCTCTGGGACACATGATCCAAGACTTAGAACTGAGGTGTGGAGGCCAAGAATGGAAAAAAGGGAGCAGACTTTTTCTCTACATTATAGGAAAGCTTAGATTGTAGGGAACCCAAGGACTGGAATGGGGTTGCATCTCTCTCTGTGGTCCCAGAACTCTAGTGGTGCCCAGCACTTAGCAGACCATTTAGTAAATGTTGAATGGATAAAAGAAGTGGCTTGGCTTCAGAGGAATGTCAGGGAGGAGCTGATGTAGGTAACTGCAGCTCAATCGTCAGGGGCTTCCGTTCTTCCTGTGTTCCAGCTGTGAGGCCTGATTGAGTCCCGTCACCTCCTAGAGTCCCCAGCTTCCACATCAGCAAAATGGTAAGTGTTATTGACTTCATGGGCTTGCTGTGAAGGTTCAGTGAGATGGCAAGTGTGCAATGGGGGGAGCACATCAAAACCACCCCCATCAAAGAGCAGCATGACAGAGTAAAAAAAGCCCTGGATTTGGAACAGTCTGTACATCCAAATTCCAATTTTTCACTGCCCTTCCAAGCTATGTGATCTTAGGCAAGTTGCTTTATATCTCTGAGCCTCGGTTTTCTCATCTGACAAGAGTATCCATTTGTATTTGTTTTCTATTGCTGCTGCAACAAATCATCACAATCTTAGCGGCTTAAAGCAACAGAAATTTATTATCTTACATTTTTGGAGGTCAGAAGGCCAAAATGGGTCTCAACTAGGTTAAAATCCAAGTGTTAGCAGGGTTGGGTTCCTTTCTGGAGGTTCTATGGGA
The DNA here is from genome assembly GCF_003031525.2 of Neophocaena asiaeorientalis asiaeorientalis. Taxonomy (NCBI): domain Eukaryota; kingdom Metazoa; phylum Chordata; class Mammalia; order Artiodactyla; family Phocoenidae; genus Neophocaena; species Neophocaena asiaeorientalis. Next base: position 1,520,507 of record NW_020175833.1, on the reverse strand, counting down.
GAATCTGCTTCCCTGCCTTTTCCTTACCCCCATTCTGTAGCTTGTGGCCCCTTCCATCCTCAAAGTCAGCACCAGCTGGTTGAGTCTCTCTCACATAGCATCTCTCTGACACCCACTCTTCTTCCTCCAGAATAATTTCCCTATTTTAAGTTCAACTGATTGGTAACCTTAATTCAATCTGCAACCTGAATTCCCCCTTGCATGTAACATAATATATTCAGAGGTTCTGGGGATCAGGATGGAAACATCTTTAGGGTCCATTATTCCACCTGCCACACCTCAGAGTGTTCTTATGAAGATTAAACAAGACAATACGTGTAACCTAGGCCTGTGATGACTTGTGATAAGAGTTTAGCAAATTGTGGCAGCTATCACCATCATCATCACCATCACCACCACCACCATCATCATCATCACCCCCCCACCACCATCATCATTATCATCACCATCATCATCAACACCATTACCATCATCATCACCACCATACTATCATCATCGCCACCACCACCATCACCATCATCACCACCACCATCGTCATCACCATCATCACCACTACCACCACCATCATCCTCACCATCATCATTATTCTACAGTCATCTTAGTCCTCATTCCCTCCTTTGCTCTGCAGAAGGAAAGCTTGCCCCTCTGTGAGGACCACCAGGTGTGCTGGGGCAGACGAAGGCTCACAGAGCTCCCTGCATGTCTCGCCCTTGACTTCCTGGCTCACCAAGCCTCCAGCCCCAGCTCTCCCTCTTCCACAGGAGCTGCCCTGATCCTTGGGCCCTCACACAGGGGCCCAGGGACAGCTTCTGCTTCTAGACACCACATCCTGAATGAGGGGGAGACCAGCTTTGTCTGTCCCCCCAGCCCCACCAAGCTCCGTCTGCAGTCCTGGTTGGAGAAATGCTCCTGGACACACAGAGCAGTTGTGAGAACACATTTCTCTGGAAGTTCACAGCTCCCCTGGGCTCTTCCTGAGCACGAGGGGCTGCGCACAAAACCCCAATGCCAGTTAAAGATGAGTTAACAAAACGGCCTCTTATGTAATCTGCCTGATAATAATGGAACATGATATTCATTCGGGGAGGGGAGGGGATGCCCCTTACTTTCCTCCAGCTGTGGGGAGGAACTCTGTGGACTCCAGGATACTGGTAGAGTGAGGTGAAAGAACTTTGTTGAGAGAGCATGATTTGTGTCCTCCAGCATTTGTGGGTATAGGGGTAGGGTCTGACTCTTGCGAAAAGCATCTAAAGGCTGGAACTGGCTGGAAATGCCTGTCCTGTCAGAACACAGAGAAAGAGTGAGGTGGGAGGGGCTTGCCCTTCCCAATTCCAGTGAACTTTTTCTGAGTCTTATGAGGGTGATGGGATAGAAGCCATTTGGAAAGGACTCCATGCAAGATGACTCCCCCAACAAAAAGAGGTTGTGTGGTTGTGCCCCTGGATGTGGGCTCTAGAAGGAGTGGCGAGGCAGTCACCAGAGAGCACTTCCCTTGCATAAGGACGCCACGCCGAGAGAGAGGCTCCCAAAGGGGGAGGGTGGGGCCCTCAAAACCCCTACAGCTCCGCAGCAAAAACCCAGATAACCCGATTGAAAAACGGGCAGAGCACTTGAAGAGACATTTCTCCAGAGAAGACATACAAATGGCCAACAGATATATGAAAAGATGCTTAACATTACTAATTATGCAACTCAAAATTACAGTGAACTATTACCTCATACCAGTTAAGATGGCTATTATCAGAAAACAAAAAATAACAAGTGTTGGCCAGGATGTGGAGAAATGGAACTCTCATACGTTGTTGATGGAGTGCAGCTGCTATGAAAAACAGTATGAAAGTCCCTCAGAAAATAAAAAATAGAATTACCATCTGATCCAGCAATTCCACTTTAGGGTGTACAACCAAAAGAACTGAAATCACGATCTCAAAGAGATTATCTGCATTCCCATGTTCATTCCAACATTATTCACAATAGCCAAGATGTGAAAACAACCTAAATGTCAATTGATGGATGAATGGATAAAGAAAACGTGGTATATACATGTAATAGAATATTATTCAGCCTTAGAAAATCCTACTATTTGCAGCAACATGGATGAACCTGGAGGACATTATGCTAAGTGAAGTAAGCCAGGAATCTATGATAGTTAAACTTACAGAAACAGAGAGTAGAACGGTGGTTGCTGGGGGTTGGGGGAGAGGAAGATGGGGGTTTCTGTTCAGTGGGTATAAAAGTTTTAGTTATATAAGCTGAATAAGTTCTAGAGACCTGTTGTATGCAACATCATGCCTATGGTTAACAATACTTAACGTGCGTTTAAAAATGTGTTAAGCATAGGTCTCGTGCTAAGTGTTCTTACCGATAATAATTTTTTAAAAAAGCCATCAGTGGCAGATGACATCAGTGGCAGACCACAACAGAACCAATCCAATGAGAACTTCTCTGACCCTAATTTCCCCTCCCTCCCCAGCCCTCTATGCTGTTCCTAGAGGCACTAGAAGCAGCTGTGTGAAGGGGGTGGAGAAGGAGACAAGAAGAATGGAGGAACCCACTATGTCTTTGGGCTCCGGGCAGGGGGAATGAGCCATTTAGATCAGATGAGACCAAAGATTTTCTGTTAGACTCTTCCAGCCTTTCACTACATGTAAAAACTGTTAATACCTGAAAATAACCGGAAAACACAGGCGATCTGCTCAATGTGCCACGGGCTGAGAAAGGAGGTCAGACAGTGTGGAGAATAAAACAAAAAGCAAAGGTGTTTGTGTTTGTAAGCCAGCAAGTGCAGCTTGTCTAGGTTGCTGGTTACGGTAATAATTGTTCACTTCATGGTCCTACTCAGGGGTACCTCCTTCTCTCATTTAATGCCTCCCACAGCACCATGAGATGGATCATTGTTTTACTGTTCCACGTTGGATGCAGAAGGCTGGGGCTAACATGACACATGAAGGCCACTCAGCCGGTGAGGAGCTGAAATTTGCTCTCTGGGTCTGGCATCAAATTGCAGCATGAGCCACAGACACATGTCAGTGGGGTGAGCCCACAGAGTCACGTGGCAGGAGACTTCCCTTTTCTGACCTCAGTGGTCTCCTTTCTTTGTCTGCCATTTCCCAGCATTTAGGGGGATGAAGAAGAGGGTCTCCGGGAAGTGTGCTGAGCTTGTCAGAAGAAAGAGACAGAGGATTCAGAAGGTCTTTTCCGACCCCTGCTGTGTTCGGGTTTGCCTGTCTGCCCAGTGACGGTGAGACAGGTTTCCTTGGAGGTGCCCTGCGGTGGCATCAGGGAGTTCTGGAGGAAGCTGGGCTCCAGGTGAGCGTGTCAGCCGCCATAATAGGAAAAGCATTGTGCAAACAGAGGCAAGGCCCTGGGTCCTCATCCCTGGCCCACACCACCTCTTGGCCAGGTGACACATCATCTCCCTGAACCTCAGTTTCCCATCCAGAGCCAGAATCCTAGTATCTGCTCTGTCCACCTTCCAGAAGTGTCCGAGAAAGCCCTTTGTGAGCTCTGTGGCTGTCACAAACCTGGGACAAACAATGGCTTGGCATCTCAGGTGGACATTGTCTTTGTTTGGCTAGCCAGCATGCAGCCACACTTTTTATTTGGGAGAATCCATGCTTTGAGAAAATCTTGGTGGGAGGCAGGAACCCCACCTTCTACCATGGGAGGCGAAAGATGCCAACCACTTCATCTCCTGGAATCCACCCCCTTGTCTCTCTCTCTCTCTCTCTCTCTCTCTCTCTCTCTCTCACACACACACACACACACACACACACACACACAGCCCTCCTAGTCTGGGCTCCTTGGAGGCCGCTACCTGGACCTGTGAATGTGGAGGGAGTGGTGCAGAGACATAGGAGCAGCAGAGATGAATCACTGGGACAGGATGGCTGAGGAGAGTCAGTAGCCACACCAGTGGGGTGTTGGTGCCAGGGTGAACTTGGGGAGCTCGTGGCTGCCAGGTCTCTACTGATTTCTGCCAAGTTCTCTAGGGCTGCCATTAGTTCTTCTGATCTCTTTCCAATATACTCCTTTCCTGTATCAGATATACTAAACAGAGTTGGCTTTTATTTTCTGCATTAAAGGACCTGTTGGGTACGGCTTCCATCCGTAGAATTTCAGGGACATTTACACAGACCATTGCCAGCCCTGAATTCCTCCCAAGGAGCTCCCAGAGTCCTTCGGGGCTGTGGTCCAGGACACAGCTTGCCCTCCTGCTTCTCCTTCCTGCATCCCTGATGGCTCCACTGGAAATGTTTGGTGTCTGTCCCTGCACAGGATGTACACACTTTACCTGTCCTCTTTGAAACCTTCTCTTTGCGTGGTGCAGTGGCAGAGACCTCCAGCTTGCAAGCTCTGTGGACAAGCTTTGGTTTCAGTAGGCTCGGTCTGGAATCACAGCTCTGCCACCTACTAACCCATCATGGATGAACTTGTTAACTTCCCCGGCCTTAGCTTCCTCATCTGCACAGTGAGGATAATGAGAGCACCTTCTCATAGAGCCGTGGAGGGAATGAAATGAGAGCTCCCACCCGCACCCGATGCTCTCAACCAATGACTAGAGGCTGTTATTATTACTGACTTTAATGTTCTGCTCACACTAGAATGCTGGCTTCCTTTTCCTGCTCTGCTGTGAGTCTAATTTAGGGTCCTCCATAAACCCAGCTTTTTTATCTCGGAGGCATGGGAGGAGAGGTCTGAGGTTGAGTTCCTTGAGCGCTTGGGCTTTGCAGTAAGAAAAGGGCCCTGGAAGAAGGAAGCAAGGGATTGAGCCCAAGTTTTTGAGCTCCCAAGAGCCTCAGATCTGCTGCCATTAGCAGTGGGTTAGTCATGCCTATGGCTAAGAGATGCCTTGTGTAATGGGCACCGCTGGCCTCCTCACCCTATCAGCTTCCCTATGCCCTCCCAGGACACTGCTGAGGCCCCTGTGGCATTGTGGTCTGGGGCCTGGGCAGGAGAAGTCTCTGTGCGCCAGACTTTCAGGGCACAAGGGGCCACCTTTTTTGACTTTCTTGCTTTATGCATAAGAAGACCTAGACGCAGAGAAGGAAAGAGCCTCATGGAGCCCAGTCTCCTGACTGGAGAGGGGACCCTCTCTGCTCCCCATACTGCTTCCCAGAGCATCCTTGAGGCCTGAGCTTATGTGTGTGTGTGTGTGTGTGTGTGTGAGATCCTCCTTCCTCCTCCTCCTCCCTGTCCCCACCTGTGTGACCTCCCACTCCCCGTGCAGCCCCCTGGTTTGTCTCACCACGAGACTCTCAGGTGAGCTGCAGCATCGAAGGTGGATATGTTCCCTGGAACAGTTTCAGCTGACTGCTAACTTGGGGTGTAGTAATATTTATCATAGGTCTCCTTCATAAATAGATCTCTTTCCTGAGCTCGCAATCCTAGTTCAGATGCTTTTCAGGGGCTGTGGAACAGACAAATCCACAACCTAAAAATAAAGCCCAGTCCAGAGCAGGTCTTCACATAGTGGGAGAACAAGGGGAGGGAAAAAATGAACATCTTTTTGAGTGGCTACAAGGTGCACAAGACAAGCTCTCACTGAATTTTCACAGCCTCCTACAAACTATTTCCCCACTTTACAAGGAGGAAACAGGTCCAGAGAGGCCACAGAAGCCACAGAGCAGGCAGAAGCCAGAGCCAGGAATCAAAACCAGGTCTGTCTGCCTCCAGGGTTCATGAGGACCTTTGATTACAGCTTATTCAAGTTTCTGGAGAAGAATTTGACATGTTTGGGAAAAATTCATCATAAGAAGAAAGAGTTTCTCACTTTGTCCTTTTCTCTCCTCCCACAGAAATCCATTCCTTTTGAAACTAATGTCCATTTGTCATTTCTTCTTTTTCCGTCTCTCCTTCACACCCCCTTGCTTTCTTTTTTCACTCTTATGGCTGTCTACGGTCATCAAATATCCTGAGCTGAGTCCCCTGTTGAATCCAAAGCCCAGATGGGCATTTCTCTGGGTGGAAGGCTGGTGACAGCTCTGGGCAGGGAGCCGAGGCTGGCTGGTTGGTGTGGTCAGGCTGGGGACAAGCTGGGGATACAGCCGAGGATGTGTCCTAGCTGCTCCTAACTGCAAGACTGGCATCCTGGAGAGACACAGTGGGTACCTCTCACTGGTTGCCTGGTGCATCTGACACTTTCTTGGCCTAGGGACTGCTGGCCACATGGAGGCACCAACAGGCTCATGGATGGAGGGATGCCCGCCAGGCAGAGTGCCAGACATCAGGAAGCCCTGTGCTGTTCTCGGGAGGAAGTTACCCTGGTCCAGGTGGTGGGCAGTTGGGATGGGAAGTCTGCAATTGATTTGGCTCCCTGAGACTTCACCAATGAAAGAAAGATGCCATTCTATAGTGTAGGAGTAAAGAATATGAACTAGGTTATTGATTCATTTACTCCAAGTAATTATTGAGGATGTACTCCATACTAGATCCTTTTTTAGGTGCTAGAGACTGAATGAACATGGCAGATAAGTCCAAGGTCTCAAGAAATTACACTCCCAGTGGCAGAGGGAGACAACAAACAAGCCCCATCTTCTGAGTGGCAAGCAGATGGAGAAAAAGTGTACGGCAGTTCAGATCTCAGACTTTAATTTCTCTTCTCACTGCCTCTTTAACCTGTTTCCTACCTGAGTGTTAATTTTCAACAGTTGTAGATTGCTGCCACCATCAAAGACGCTGGATGTGGATGATCAAAGATTCGAGATTTAAGCAAAACAGACAGCTTTTGGGCTTCCCTGGTGGCGCAGTGGTTGAGAGTCCGCCTGCCGATGCAGGGGACATGGGTTCGTGCCCCAGTCCGGGAGGATCCCACATGCCGCGGAGTGGCTGGGCCCATGAGCCATGGCCGCTGAGCCTGCGCGTCCGGAGCCTGTGCTCCGCGGCGGGAGAGGCCACAGCAGTGAGAAGCCCACATACTGAAAAAACAAAAAACAAACAAACAAAAAACCAGACAGTTTCTCCCTTGTATTTCAAAAGTTGATGATACCACTGTTCCCTTTGGGCAAACACCCATGCAGCCCTGTGTCTTCAAGGAACATCCATAATACCATGTCCTGGGTGGATAGAATGATCTGTGGACAATTTTTAAGGAGTAACTTTTAGGTCAAGGCTTTTAATAGCAGGTCTTTTTTCCTTTTCCTTTTTATTTCTTTTTTGTTTTTTTTTAAATTGAGAATCATCTGCCATTCACAGGGCACTGCAATGTGCATGAGACCATCCAGGGGTCATTGGGGGCCATGAGGAAACTTGGCGCTCTTACTCAAGAGTGTTTGTATTCTTCCTATTGATACGCCTGCTCTGTTGCCTTCAATCACCACCTGTACGGCTAAGAGGAGATTAGGGCCAGCACTTATTTTAAACTCTGGTTCTGTCATTTCCTAGCTTTGTGATCTTGGGTAAATTACTTAATCTTTCTGAGCTTCAGTGACCCCTTGGGAAAGAGTGTAATTGAATGGAAAGAACAGAGTCTTTGAAGTTTGATTCCTGGCTCTGCCACTTACTTGCTGTGTAACCTTATGCACGTAACTTACCTGTGGGAACTTGGTTTCTTCATCCAAAAAATGGAAATGAAAATACTTACTTCACAGGGCTATTTTAAAGATTAGATGAAAAAGCGCATTTCAAGCACAAAGTCTGTATATCTATTTGTTACTCAAAAAATGTAATTTTCTTTTAGCTTTTCCTTTTCTATGAAATAAAACCTTCTGGGATAACTTCACCTCATCTCATAAATGGCACTATCATCTACCCAAATGCTCAGACCAAAAACCTAGAAGTCATCTCTGATTCATTTTTTATATCACCCGCTACCCCTCTCTTTCTTGAGCACAAAATTCAATAGAAAGGTCCTTGGCTTGACTTCTGAACGTGTCTTGAATCTGTCTTCTCCCACTATCTCTACTTCTACGGCATTAGTCATAGCCACAATCATCTCTCCCTTAGCAGTTTTAAAACATGGTCCTCAAATTCTTTGACACTTCTCTCATTGAGAGGTGGAGGGTGGTGTTCCCTCCCCTTGAATCTGCAAGGACCTGAGACTACTTTGACCAGTAAAGTACGGCAGAAGTGATGCTATGTGACTTCTCAAGATAGGTCATACAAGGCTTCTGACTGATTCTCTTAAAACACTCCCTTTGAATGCTCCCTTTTGTACCTGAGCGGTCATGCTGTGAAGAAGCCCAAGAGAGGCACAAGTAGGGGTTCCAGTTGACAGTTCCAACTAAGCCAAGCTTTTGCAGTTTTCAGACATTTAAATCATCCCCAGCCATTTGAAACCTCCCAGCTGAGGATCCAGACATCACGGAGCAGGGGGAAGCCATTGTCCCTGTGCCCTTTCTGAATTCTTGATTCACAGAATCCATGAGCATAATAAAATGGTTGTTGTTTTAGTGCTACTAAATTTGGTTTGTTGTGCAGTGATAGATAATCAGAACACTCCCCTTGTCTACTGCAGTGCCCTCCCGACTTCTTCCCCTGCTTCCACTAACATCCATTTCTCCACAAAGTAACCACAGGAATCTTTTGGGAATATAAATCAGATAACGTCACTCTGCCGTTATAAAACCTTTCCAAACTTCCTATCTTGGCCTACTGGGCCCCACATGACCTAGCCTCTGCTCTTAGGTGCTTGCTGGAGGTGGGACACTACCACCTTCTGCATGGAAATCAGAGGCTGGCCAAAGCCGTATGACATGGGACACAAAAAGCACGTCTTGCAGCTCAGTCCCAGCTTCCTCACTTCAAGAGCCAAAGCAGGATTTCCTGTACCTATGTGGGTGTTGGAACCCTGGTCCATGACGCCAAACACTCTGTGGGTGATCATGACCTTGCCTATATCTTTTTAGCTCCGACTGCTCTTTTGATTGCTGGAACTATTATATCCTTCCCTTCCTCCATCTCCATCTCCATCTCTCCCCCTTTCTTTCTTCTTTCTTTCTTTCTCTCTTTCTTTCCTTCCTTCTTTCTTTCCTTCTTTCCTTCTTTTTTTCTTCCTTCCTTCCTTCCTTCCTTTCTTTCTTTTCTTCCTTCCTTTCTTTCTTTCCTTCTTTCCTTCCTTCCATTTTTCTTCCTTCCTTCTTTCTTTCTTCCTTCCTTCCTTTCTTTCTTTCTTTTCTTCCTTCCTTCCTTCCTTCCTTCCTTCCTTCCTTCCTTCCTTCCTTCCTTCCTTCCTTTCTCTCTCTTTCTCTTTCTTTCAGTGCAGCCATATTTTTCAGATAATATCATGCATTTCCATGTGTTTGTGACTGGAGGGGAGAACTCCATCAACTCAACAGCCCATGTTGCAAGAAGCCTTAAAACTCTCATTATTTGTATACAATGCCATCACCTACTTAAGAAATGAACTGAGAAGTAGTTAGAAGTTAGAGCATTTGGGAAGGTGGCTAGATATAAGGTCTACATGCCCAATTGACTTTTTGGTGAAAATGGTATTAATAGATTAAGCACAGTCATTTAAATTCACTGTGTTCTGAAATGCCACTAAAACTACCAGTAAAGTTGTTTTCCCCATAAATCCACAAAGATGGGGAGAATGAGAGTGGAGACAACATCATTTGGGGAGTTAGAAAGCAGATGAAAAAATGGTAATTTATGTAGCTAACATAAGAAAGAAGAATCCTAAGCCAGCAGAATCCTAAACCAGAAGAATCCTAAGAACCAACCAGATTTACACTGCAGAATGTAAAGGCTCAGAGATTGGTTGCACCAGAAACTTTTAGAACTTGGAGGTGGGGGGGAGGGGAAGAAGATTGGTAGAAAACTGTTTAAAAAGCAGTTAGGAATGGGAGTTATTGCTTAATGGGTACAGAGTTTCTATTTGGGGTGATGAAAAATTTTGGAAGTAGGTAGTGGTCATGGTTGCAACAACATTGTGATTGTACTTTATTGCCCTCTCACAACGTCGTGGTGTACTTCTTCAAAGCCTACAGGAAAACCTCTCACTCCAGTCTAAGACAGAGTCTTATATAATGTAATCACACGAGAGACTATCTCCCATCACCTTTGCAATAGACTGTAACCTAATCAAGGGAGTGACTCTTCCTTCACCTTTGCCATATCCTTTTGGCTAGAAGCAAATTACAGATTCTGTCCACACTCAGGATATACAAGGGTGTAACTCATTGGAGGTCATCTTAGAATTCTGCATACCATAACTGTAGACCAACGGAAGCTCTAATAAGCTCTCAGAGAGAAATCAATAGGTTCAGTCAAATAATCAGGAAGTAGAATAATTCAGCTTTCTCAACAGCAGTGTTGGAAGCTATGGAGTAGTGCTATCAAAATTCTAAAGTGAAAGGATTTCTTACCTGTCATTCTATACCTAACCAAACTATCCATTGAGTGTAAAAGTAGAGTACAGACATTATTGGAAAGAAAAAGTCTCAAATATTTACCTCCTACACACTTTCTTAGGAAGCTATGACCTATAAATCAGAGGAGTAACCAACAAAAAGGAAAACTGCTGATCCAAAAGACACAAAATAAGGTCAGAAGGCTTGGGAAGGGGGATTTCATCAAGATGAAAATAATAGAACAGCTGAGATGAGTGAATGTGATGAAAAAAGATTTAGACAACTGGCAATGAGTTTTGAGTTGAATTAGTGAAAAGAACATAAAAAATTAAACAGAGTAACAAACAATTATTAACTCCAGGGATATAAAAAATTATTCAGGAAAGGAAATGGAACTACATGGCTCAGCTCTGAAGAATTGAGTGGTAGGTTCATTACAATGTAAATAGTGCACATTAATCTAACCAGAGTGATGATGTAATTATACAGTTCTGAAAGGATGGTGTTATGGGTTGAGGTCCTAACCCCCAGAACTTGTGAATTTGGAAATAAGGTCTTTGTAGATGATCAAGTTAAGGTGAGGTCACCTTAGGGTGGGCTCTGCTCCAATATGACTGGTGTCCTTATCAAAGGGGGAAATATGGACATAGAGACAGAGACACAGTGAGAACACCATATGAAGCCTGGAGTTAAGCTGCCACAAGCCAAAGAAGGCCAAAGATTGCTGAAAATCCACCAGAAAAAAGAGAGAGGCTTGGAGGAGATACTTCCTCACAACCCTCAGAAGGAACCAACCCTGCCGACACTTTGATTTTTGATTTCTAACCTTCAGGACTATGAGACAATAAATTCCTGTTGTTTAAGATATCCAGTTCGTGGTACTTTGTTACAACAGCCCTAGTAAACTAATGCGGATGGAAAGTATGTGTGTATCGGTGGTGGGGCGGGGCGGGCAGGGGAAGGAAGAGGAAAGAACTAGCCCTTCATCTTCAGTGGGACGTTAACAGATCATTCTTGCAAATAATGAATCAAGAAATAGCAGTATAAGCATGGTATTTATAAATAGCAAGGTAAATACCAAAATAATCATCTAAAAGAATTAAAATTTGTTTCCTGTGGGGATGAGTTAAGGAAGTAGGGAGGAAGAGGGCTGGAACTTGACATTTATCTTTGAACCAGCTGACTCTTTACCTTAAGTGTGTAGAAGGATAAAAATAAAAACACAGGAAGTCCACTATATCAGCAATTATTAACTAGAAAGTATAATAGAGAAAAAATTCCATTCACAAGGGCAGTAAAACCTAAATAATGGCACCCAAGAATAATTCCGAACAGGACACATGCCAGATCCTTCTGGAGAAAACTCTCAAATGTTACTGAAGGACAAAAGTAAATAGAAACTGGACCCTGCCTCAAGCAGTGCCTGTGATGAAGGAAATGGCAGATGAACATTACAGAATGACATGCAAGGAGCTACCTGATTAGGTGGGAAAAAGCACCCAACTCTGCCTGGGGAAGTCAGAGAAGGTTCTGCAGAGGATGTGGCTCTATGTGAAAACTTGAAAGACAGAGAAGACGGGGAGACATTCCAGGCAGAGAGCACAGCCTGAACCAACCCACTGTGTGTTTGGGGAATCGTAAATTGCTTGACCTGAGGGAGAAAAGTGAGCACGATGGAGAGTGTTGGCAGATGAAGCTGGCTATCGAGGCAGAAATTGGATCATTAAGAAGCCATGTACACAGTGGGAGTGTTTGCTCTTTTTTATAGGAATGGGAGTTTTCAAGTAGCAGAATGAGAAGAAGGTAATCTATGTCTCGTGGAATGAGCATGTGGGTGACTTCTCAATATAAGGTGTCGCTATGGACAGGGAGCCTGTGTTACTGGCTTGAATTCTTTGGGCAGGCTCCTTACTAATACTTCTTGACGGCAGCCCCAGACCTCAGTGAGCCATTGATCCGGGGGGTTATTAGGTGCTGTTATTCATCCACCTGAGGTGGGGAGCTCCGTGTCCATTGCAGACACCCCCCAGGAAAGAGGCCCCGCCAAGCACTGTGTGTGTGGCAGACCACTTGACCGCTGGGAACTCATGGTCAGGAGGGTGCAGAAACCCCCCACTGAGACACTGCAGTACAAACACAGGGACAGGAGGTGTGGGCTCTTCCTCCAAGGAGCCCCAAAAGCACCTGTGATCAGCCACCATATAAAAGAGAGAGATTATAAAAGCAAAAATGGTGCCTCGACTTCAGGAACAATAAAGTCTTTTGTATCAATGGTGGCAGATGGTCCCGGGTGCTTTGTGGCTGAGTGTGTCTCATCAGTGTCACACTGAGAGGGGCTGAGTGGTGGGAAAGAAGGTGGCACATTAACCTGCTTCTGTGCCTGGAAGTTTCTTACCTGGGTTGGCTTTCCCAGCCCCGGGGTCAGCAGACCTCAGTCTGTTTCTCTCACATTCTCTGCCTAACTGGCCACCTCCAGTCTTCAGCTGTGCTGACCTTCCCATGGTTCTCCAAACATCCCAGCTTGGTCCAGCCGCAGGGCCTTTATCCTTGCTAATCCCATTTTCTGGAATGTTCTTTCCCCAGGTCTTCACGTGGCTGGCTCCTACTCATTCTCTCAGAAGGATCTTCTCATGTAACCTTAATAGCAAGTACTCTGGAGCTAGCCTGACTGGGTTCAAATCGCAGCTCTGCCACCTTGAACAAGGTGAGTATCTGGTGTGCCTGAGTGGATGAATTGTTGTGGGGATTAAATGAGTTGGTGTAAATGTAAAGTCTTAGGATAATGCCTATCCCACAGTAAATTTATGTGAGAATTAGCTATTATTACTGGTCAATAATATATGTCACCTTTTATTAGAACGGTCCTCCACCCACCCTAGTCATTCTTTCCTCTTACCCACTATCTGTGAATATATTATTGATTTCTTTGCTTGTTTATTGCTTCCCTCTCCACCACTAGAATACAAGAACCATGAGGACAGGGACCCTGTCTGTCTTGTTCACTGCTGTATGCCCAGTACCTTAGTAGTGTCAGACACATAGCAGATGCTCAAGAAATAGGTGTTGAGTGAAGTAATATAGTCAATGAACTTCTCTGAACCAATAATTATCTCTTGGGGATTCTAAGTGGGTACAGTGCTTCCAAATTCATGTGAGGCATAACGTGGCTTTTCCTTAAACATTAATTCCCTACTTTGCTCCCTTGCTCAGACCCTTTAATAATATTACCACTTCAATCCACAGGACAGTGGACATTAAGATGGTAAATGATAAATTAATAAGCTACTGCAATCTAGACACATGTTTTTCTTTTTTTATTTTCTTTTTATTTTTTTTACATCTTTATTGGAGTATAATTGCTTTACAATGGTGTGTTAGTTTCTGCTTTATAACAAAGTGAATCAGTTATACATATACATATATTCCATATCTCTTCCCTCTTGCATCTCCCTCCCTCCCGCCCTCCTTATCCAACCCCTCTAGGTGGTCACAAAGCACAAACCTGGTCTCCCTGTGCTATGCGGCTGCTTCCCACTAGCTATCTATTTTACATTTGGTAGTGTTTATATGTCCATGCCACTCTCTCGCTTTGTCACAGCTTACCCTTCCCCCTCCCCATATCCTCAAGTCCATTCTCTAGTAGGTCTGTGTGTTTATTCCTGTTTTACTCCTAGGTTCTTCATGACATTTTTTTTTCTTAAATTCCATATATATGTGTTGGCATACGGTATTTGTCTTTCTCTTTCTGACTTACTTCACTCTGTATGACAGACTCTAGGTCCATCCACCTCATTACAAATAGCTCAATTTCGTTTCTTTTTATGGCTGAGTAATATTCCATTCTATATATGTGCCACATCTTCTCCATCCATTCATCCGATGATGGACACTTAGGTTGTTTCCATCTCCGGGCTATTGTAAATAGAGCTGCAATGAACATTTTGGTACAGGACTTTTTTTTGAATTATGGTTTTCTCAGGGTATATGCCCAGTAGTGGCATTGCTGGGTCATATGGTAGTTCTATTTGTAGATTTTTAAGGAACCTCCATACTGTTCTCCATAGTGGCTGTACCAATTCACATTCCCACCAGCAGTGCAAGAG